>NW_010965372.1:2724757-2726206 GCF_000463585.1 Tarenaya hassleriana | reverse complement strand
AACCGCTCGATGATCTGACCAAAAATGAATTAAAACGATCAATATATATATATATATATAGAGAGAGAGAGAGAGAGATTGAAGCTATGGACCTTGGGGTCTTTAAACGAGCCCAAAGGGTCAGTGGTCACGAACCACCCGAGCCGCCAACCGGGAACGATCCATCTCTTCGACAGCGAACCAAGTGTAAGTACGGGAACTACAGATCCAAAGACGCCCATTGGCACGAAGGGTGTGTTCCCAAAAGCAAGATGACCGTAAACTTCATCTGCAATGACAAGGATCCCGAGTTTCTTCGCCATCTCTGCAACCTAAACACAAAGACATAAGCATATAGTCTCCCCCTCCCCCAAGACAAAACCCATATGTTCAGCTTTTTTCTCCATGCAAGAAACCTATACCTTCTTCAAATGCTGGTAACCATACACGTTTCCGCACGGATTACCAGGGTTTATAACCACCAAGGCGACAGTGTTTTGGTCGGAAAGAGCTTCGACAGCGTCAAGATCGATCTCCCAGCCACTGTCCGGGAGAAGATCAACATACCGAACCTCGAGCTGCCTGAACTTAGCACACAGTTCATAAATAGGAAAACCTGGTCTTGGAAGAAGTATGTTCGCTCCAGGCCGAGCGAGCATCGCTAACGCCACGTCAATCGCCTGTGTACATCCCGACGTTATGAACACATCGTCCTGCGAGAGTTTGTAAGGAAGATCCCTCGATAGATATTCCGCGATCGCCCTGTTAATTAATCAATCAATCAGTCGAAATTGCATGCGAACGAGCTAGTTATGTTGATCTGTTGGTCGTACTGTTGGTTCCTGATAGAGACTTTAACTGAAGAGACAGAGATTCGGTCGTTGTCTCGGATTCAGACCAACAAAAGACATTGGAGAACTGAACATAAATCTCGCGGAAAATTAGGTTCATGTCATTAACACGACCATTGGGTATCTCTTCGACTGCGAGCGAACATCGAAGCCGTACATTTTTCTTTGATTTCTCGGAAATGGAACTGAAGATTTCCTCGTAATCAACATCGGTCCTAGGAGACTTAAAAAGTAATTATGGGAAAACTAATTAAATCCATAGAAACATGTAATTCATACAAACATTTTTTCTATTGATTGATACAAACATCTAAAGATAAAAAAAATTCGAATTCTCGACTAATTGCATGAGCATATATATATATATATATAGTCGGAGTACGATGATCCACTGCTTAGACCCCTTAGACCGAGAGATAGGATACGTGAGGATGGGTCTGATGCTAGTGAAATACTAGGGCATAGGGAACACCTTCGTCCTAGAGCTAATGAGGGGGCTAACGTTGAGTCAAGTGAGGGCGTTATATTTAGGTCCCTCCAACAGATCATGGATAGGTTGGCAAAACTAGAGGCCCGAACCTTGCCCTAGAGAAACTCTAGCTCGTCCTAGACGAACCCG
>NW_010965372.1:2719050-2723620 GCF_000463585.1 Tarenaya hassleriana | reverse complement strand
GGACTACCTGCGGATTCACACGTTGTCCCGAAGCTTCAGCTTCGGCAGGAGGCAGAGAGTGATCAGGCTCAATGGAACCTGAGGGGGGGAGAGAGGGGTTATTGGAGGCAAGGGGCCCTGATTGAGAGGAGGCACTGCCCAAACCCGTAGTCACCTGAACTTTGCCAGCTTGACCCGTAGGAGTCGGTTGTACTTTCTGAATAGAAGGATGGGGGTCAGAAGGACATCGGCGATGTGATGCGGTCTTCGGAGTAGAAGAGGAGGGGAGAGCGGCCACCGCAGAGGGAGGAGGCGGGCCTAGGATACTGGGCGAAGTGGGGACCGAGGAAGATCTCAGTCGAGGAGGCATAGTCGTGTGTGGGGATTTGGTCAGTGGCTTGATTTTCCAGGTCCGCAGTGGGCCGACCAGGGGAATTTGGAAAGCCGGCCGGCAATGGCCGACCGGTGTGGAGGGGATGCGGGGGAGATTGGTCGGATCCACACAATCTCGATGGCTAGGGTTGGTAAAGTTAGAGAGAGGGGAGAGTATTTTCTCTCTCTAACCCCACACCAAGTGAAAACTTGACCGTGGATTTCAACGCCATGGCAGTGAAAATTAACCAAATACAAAGCATTGAAGCCATAACCATAGTCAAAAGAGCCGTTATACCATTCAAACGCCTAGAGAGAGAGAGAGAGAGAGAGGACCACCATGAATGACTATTAAAAGGAGGAGAAGAGGGAAAAATACGGAAATGACCTTCGGGCCTGAGGGAGACCGACGGTGGGGGCATAGCCATGGAAGTCGTGAGAGAGAAGGGCATCGGAAACAGCTTGCTGGGCCACTGGTGTTGTGCGGAAACACGAATACGCAGAAGGATCTCCCATTCCCAGTGATATCACTCTCTTCGGGCTCTTGTCTTCTTCCTCGATGCTCTGCATCAGCAGACTCAGTATCCCTTTGATCGTGATTGTGTTCGTCGCTCCATTACTCTCCATCTTTTCTTTCCTTCCGACAAATTGATTCTCAGATTCCTCTCCTGTTTCTGGTTTCTGGGTTTTTTTTATTGCAGAAAGCGGGGATTTTGGTGGGTTTTGTCAGGAGGGAGGAGAAGAGTCGTCGTGAGAAAGAGAGAGGAAGAAAGGAAGCGAAATCTCGTCAGGCTCCACGCCACTCGTTTTCGGATCTTTTTATATGCTCCAGTTATTTATTACTGCACCGAAATAAACATTTTTCTATTTTTCCATATTTAATATTTTATTGAAGCCTCAATAAAAAAAAATCACGTATAGTTTTTAAATATATATATATATATGGATTAGGAAAAAAAAAGGTACGTTGATGAGATAAACATTGCCAACGAACGGGACGCACAAATATTTTTTTTTACCTTTTCTTATTCTATATGTTCGGATCTGACTTCCTTGTGTCCATCTAAAATCGTCAGCCACAAATTTCCTCTTTTAATTTCTTCAATTATCAATATTTTTTTTTGCAGCTTTCGGATCTGATACATGAAATTAATTTCACAATCTATGAGGATAAATCCGAAGATGTTGTGTCCGTAAATAAAATAAGTAGTTCAACGATAAAACTCGCAGAATATTTTTTTATTTATTAAAATCTATGCCCTTTTAGTTAATAATCTATATTTGTGGTAAAATTTCTCAATAAAAAATAATATAATATTTGTATTGAATGTACGTTTATTTCATAGGTACACGTAGGGGTGGCCATTTCGATTATTAACCGAATAATCGAGTCGAACCGAATCGAATAAGACATAACCGTATCCGAATCGAACCCGACATCAAAACCGAACGGTTATGATTTACTTAAACTCGAAAAACCGAAACCGAAACCGAAGCGAACCGAATAAAAAATAACCGAAAAAACCGAGAGAATAACCGACATTTTCTTTGGAAAATTGAACTTTTTACCAAAACCTCCGAACCCGAACCGAAAAATAACCGAACCGAACCGAACCAGAATTTATATAAAAACCGAATGGTTATAGTTTTTCTATAACCGAAATAACCGAACCCGAATATAACCGAACCGAACCCGAACCGAAACCCGAATTGGCCAACCCCTGGACGGTAGACCGTATGTATAGCATATCGAAATCATGTGAAGGAAAATGATCAAGATGACACGTCATAATGGACGAATTTCCGAAAACACGTAGGGGATAAAACCAAAGCCATGCAGATTACTTGCACCACATGCCTTCTCCCACCGTTTACGTGTCACGTTTTCCGTACGCAAGCTTTCTCCATTTTATTTATTTTTTCACATAATTACGTTAACTTTTTCCCGTGAATACAAAATAAAATTCAAAACTATTTATATGTCCCCACAACCCACGAATCAACTTGCCCTTTTGTAATTTAGTCGATTTTGGCAACAATTTCCGAATATGCCAACAATTTAAAAAGTGAAATTTCGATATTTCATATTAGTATATTCTTTTGGTGCTATGACGTTTTAGGGAGTTAGAATTATAGTTGTGGAATACTTGTATATATGTCTTAATTATTTTCGTTTTAATTAGGTTTTCTTTTTCTTTTTTTTTTGTTTGCAAAAACAATCTACCGATGAATATTTTGCTTATATAAGCATAGCATAGCCTTAGATAAACAAAATTAAGAATTATATTGTTATAACTTTTTCAATAAACTCAGAAACTGTATATATTCCTTATATTGTTTGAATTGAGAAAATCGTTGCGAAATTATTTTCGTTTTTTAGCACAAAATATTTTTTTTATTAAATCAATATTTCAATTTTCACGGTCTAAAAAACAAATTTTCAAATGGGGCCGACGAAAAAAAATGTGTGAACTCATGTGAGGTTTTTTGGCGTAAGAACAATTAGGTGAGACTAATGGGCCTACTGCTGAAGACAATATAGGCCCAATAAGGCCCATTGATTCGGAGATTCACCACAATTTTTTCTGATTTTTTAGAATAGTTGGGGTTTTTAGAATTTTTAAAATTTTAAAACTAAAAAAAATAACCAATTAAGTTTTTATAAAGTTGGTTTTGCTAAAAACTCAAAATCCAAAATCCAAAATTCAAAAATCAAAATCCAAAAACTAAAGTAAAAAACTCAAATAAAATTAATATCATTCAAAGCCTTAATGCATCTTTAATACTACCAATACTAGTTCTTTTTTTATTCGAATACAAATTATTCTAATTTCGGTAAAAAAAAATTAAAAAGCAAAATACTATTATGGGTTAGAAATTTATCTTTAGAACGAAAAATTACAAGGGTTATGAATCGAGCTCGGCCTAGTTTTTATCGATGACGTAATATAAATCAAAGCAAAACAATATAAATTTAGTTCAGTTTAATTCGGTTGAATTGGATTTAGTTTTGTTTTTATTGATTTTTTGCCCGTTTTATTGGTAGCAATATTCTCCTTATAATCACAAATTAAAATGAAAATAGTTTTTATAAACAAGTATAAAAGGAGAAAAAATTGATCCTATCAAACAAAATAAAATTCGGCAGAAAATAAAAATAAAAATAAAAATAAAAACCACTAATTAAGCTACTAAACAGAGATTCTGCGGCTATATATGACAAAAAAATCTGACAAGATCTTCTTAATTCTGTTTCTTATACGATAGATCATATTACTCATGCAGAGAAAGACATGAAGAAATATCCAACGGTGTGAGCGTGAGGTATTTTATCCACTCACATATAATTTTCTATCTGAAAATATTTTTTTTAAAAAAAGGAAAAAGACAAATTCATATATATAAATATAGATGAAAATGATTTTGAAGATATGTTGCATCCAACAGCTACGACTTTTTAGCT
The DNA here is from genome assembly GCF_000463585.1 of Tarenaya hassleriana. Classification (NCBI taxonomy): domain Eukaryota; kingdom Viridiplantae; phylum Streptophyta; class Magnoliopsida; order Brassicales; family Cleomaceae; genus Tarenaya; species Tarenaya hassleriana. Next base: position 2,719,806 of record NW_010965372.1, on the reverse strand, counting down.
GTAAGGCTACGAAGGAGGCCGAGATACAACACCAAGAAAGCGTATAGTAAGAAACTGAAGGGTAAAAAGTGAAAACTCAAATCCGAAGAAATTGATATTAAAAAAAAAACATATAATAATATAAACCAATTCATCCCCAGGTGGTAATAAAAAGCTATTGGACCTATTTTTACATTGCACACTCTTCCACTTTACCTCATGAAAAAAAGTTTATTTTTATCCCATCCCTACTAATTGAGCGTCAGATCTAATTAAAAATGATAATATGCTGTAAATTTATAATAATTGAAAAATTTTAAAATAAATTTTTATAAAAAAATCATTTTAAGAAATAAAATTATAGTATTTGTAAAATTGAATCGATATAATTTTTGAAATCTAAAATTTTAAAAAAAATGTATCTGTTAAAATCCAAAATACGCAAGCCCGGTCCAAGTCGAAGTAAGAGTAAGCATAAGATAGTCAACGCAAGTAATAGTATTATTACAATATTTGAACAACTCCTCGAATTTCATACTGTTTTTAATACTGTATAGAATCCCTCCATTATTATTGGCATTATCATTTACTCTCTCTTACACTCCGTCCTTAACCTAACCTTTGTTTTTTTTAAAAAAAAATTAAAAATGATAAAAAAAAATAGCGATTTTTATGTATATGGATCCTCTCATCTATTAAAATATCTTTGATTAACTAATGCTTTTTTTATGTATTGTCGTGATTTTTATGTTGGAGATTATGGACATGGCGTTGAAC
>NW_010965372.1:2699526-2718766 GCF_000463585.1 Tarenaya hassleriana | reverse complement strand
AACCGCTCACAGCGCCTATTTATTTTCATCAGAAATACAATAGTAACCTAATCCTATAATGGAATATTCTTTTTTTTTATTATTTTTAAAAAATATTAACAGAGAAATGGATTATCATATATATATTTGTTGTGTTACGTTCTATCAATTCGTTGATACGTTTGTCCAGAGTCGTAAGTAATAGTGAGTTGTAGCAGGTGAAAAATAATCTGCCAAAGAAGTAGGCCTCTACTATTTTTTTTTTGTCAGCAAAACACTAGCCTCTATTTCCATTTTAACAAATAATTATATATATATAAATAATTATTACTAATATGACGTAAACCGATATCAACATGTTAGTAAGAAAACGAAGATTCAGATAATATTAATCATGCATCGACCTAAAGATAGAATAACTATTTAAATTACTATATCTACAACCAAATAAAATTAACCTAAATATTACACAATTATATTTTGATTATATCCGATTACAATTGAATATAAAATCCGAACCAAATAAAGATTGAATCACATGTACATAAAAAATCAAAAAAAAAATTATATAAAAAAAAATGGAGGTGAAAGGAGAAGGTGGTGGCGTGTTGTAACGAAGTCTCTGTCATATTTTGATAATTTAATCATGTACTCTGCTGCCACCCCCAAGATTTTGCTTCAGCTTTTTCTTTTTATTTATTCATTTTCTTCCAAAATAATTCCGATTTCCAAAGTTTCTCAATGGGTTATATTACCCATCCTTTTTTTTAAATTATTTTTTATCTGATAAGACAATTAATTGGTATTAAAAAATAAAAATTATAAACTACAAATTGTATACATCTCTTTCATTTTCGTCACTGACAGAGAATACCCCTGCTCTTTTTCTCATGCACGCACGCATACTCAGACTCTCTCTCTCCCCTCTCTCCCTCATTCCTTGCTTTTAAATTTTATTACGTAAATAGTGTATAGATTCATGTTAATAACAATTTTTAAAAAGTGAACGCATTTACTGTTATTATTAATTTCGCTTTACAACGTATATACATGATTCAATGTAATCATTTACGAATTATTAAAAAAGGAAAAAAAATAAAATATTTTGGATTTTTACGGTCTCTAGAAAATCGATAAAACTCGAAATATGATGTAATATCGTTTTGGACTTGGCTCGCTTCACTACAGGACAAGGCAGAGAAAACACAGTTTTCCTATGTATAGAGGTACCTGTCTTTTTATTATCATTATTATCACCACGCCATTTATTCTAAAAAAAAATATTTAATTAAAAAAAAGCATGCATTATTTTCGCCGTTTTTTTGATTTATCAAATCCCAATGACAAGAAAATCGCCATCACACGATTATAACTACGTCGGTCGCTTCCTCCACATGCACCACCATCACATTATATTTTCCTCTTGAAGGGTTTCTACTGAAACCGAAGTGTCATTCCCTCCACTTCCACATCATCATCGTCATCATCAAGGAACCTGATCTTCATGGACATTCCTCATTACCACTTGGATAATGGATCGGACGGTCAATATCTCCCGCCAGGCTTCAGATTTCACCCCACCGACGAGGAACTCATCATACACTACCTCCTCCGCAAGGTTCTTGACAGTTGCTTCTCAAGCAGGGCCATTGCAGAGGTTGATCTCAACAAGTGCGAGCCTTGGGAACTTCCCGGTACACAGAACTCGCCATACTCCACTTTTTTTTTTTGTACTTGATAAGGTTAGTGAAATGTTCACGTTCTAGAAGATCACTGGTTCAAGTCTTTTTTTGAGGCAGAGAAAGCGAAAATGGGAGAGAAAGAGTGGTACTTTTTCAGCCTCCGAGACCGGAAATATCCGACGGGGCTGAGGACGAACAGAGCCACGGAGGCCGGTTACTGGAAAGCCACGGGAAAAGACAGGGAGATATACAGCTCCAAGACTTGTGCACTTGTCGGGATGAAGAAGACTCTTGTCTTCTACAAAGGGAGGGCACCAAAGGGCGAGAAGAGTAACTGGGTCATGCACGAATACCGCCTCGAAGGCAAATTCTCTTACCATTTCATCTCTAGAAGCTCGAAGGTAACATCTTTTCTCCAACTTTTTTGTAATAAAGTTTCAGTCTTTTTTGTGTTTGTTATTATTATTAATGGAAGGGGGAGATATGTGTGTCGCAGAGATGGTGACGTCTTTGTTTCTGTGGGATGTGCAGTGTGCGTTTTCTTTTGCATTTAATGCAATGGCTGAAAAGGGCATGTTTTAGTTAATAGGGTTAGTGCTTTGGTAGCATGAGCTATCATAAAATAGTAAAAACGTGCAGTCTTTTATTGGGATTTCAATCTTAATACCACTCCCTAAACGATTATTAATTCGGGCAACTTTTGGAAAAACCAATGCATCAGGCAAATCCAATGCAACCCCATCTTCAAGATCTTCTGATCAAAACATTAAATAACACTTAGCAAATTCTTACTCATATCCAATGTGCATTTCACCACACTCTACACTTTTGTTCCATGGTTTTTTCCTCGTATCATTGTATTTTCTTTTTTTTTCCTTCGAAATTTACAACAACAACAACAAAAAATCTGACCTTTTTTTTTTATTGGATTCATACACATGCAGGACGAGTGGGTGATATCTAGGGTTTTCCAGAAGACTTGCACCGGAGCCAACACCGGCGGCGGCGTAGCTGCTAAGAAGACAAAAATGCCCAACGCCGTGGGCGGGATTTACCAAGAACCCAGCTCTCCGTCCTCCATCTCTCTCCCTCCTCTTCTCGATCCCACCGCCTCCACTGCCGCCGCCACCTCTTATGACAGCTGCTCCTACTACGGCCGCAGCACCACCGCTAGCGCCGTCGCCGAGCACGTGTCCTGTTTCTCCACTACTAATGCTACAGCCTCTACCCTGGGCCTTAACTCCGACCCGTTTTTTCCGCCGCCGCAGCCGCCGGCCGTGAGCTTTGACCCATTTGCCCGTTTCTTTTCAAGAAACGTATGCGGCGGTGGCGGTGGTGGTGGTGTCTCGGCTTTACCTAACTTTAGGTCTTCCAACGACAATTTCAATCAGTTGCCTTATTTTGGCGCGTCCGCATCCCCGGCGGTCGTAACTCCGTTGTCCCATGGAGGCAGCGCCGAGAGCTACTGGCCGCAGTCGCTTCCGCAGATGCCGGAAGGTAACGAGACGAAAGCTGGTCTTGCTCATATAGGACTTGACTTCATGTGGAACTACTGACCGTATGTGAAGCGATGATCTTGTTTCCAGCTAGGGTTTCTCTCTGTGGTGTGTTTATCTATGATTATGATGACTATAGATGCATGTTGATGTTGTTTTCCTTAACCTGAGTATCCCTAGGGGTTGTTTAAGTTATCATGTTTATGTTCGTTGTCTAGTTGTGATATTATGTATGTTGGAGAATTAATGTTGTTGAACCGTTGAAGCATATGATATATTTATTATGTTTTTTTTCGTTGTTGTGAAAGTCATCACTAATGGCCGTAGTTTATGTATGTAATCTCGCAGATCTTTATTGATTATTATATATATATATATATATATATATATATATATATAAAACGAGAGGATTGTGGAGTGATAATAATTAGATAATACATTCAAGTACGTGTACATGTATATGGCCAGATAGTGTATGTGATTTTTTGGTTGTTGTGAAAGTTATCACTAATGGCCGTAGTTTATGTATGTAATCTCTCAGATCTTTATTGATTATTATATAATATAAACGAGAGGTTTGTGGTGCGATAATAATTAGATAATGCATTCAAGTACGTGTACATATATATAGCCAGATATTGTATGTGGTTCCAAAGCAAAAAAAAAAAAGTGAAATTAATATAATTTGAAATGGGTGATTAATGATGCATGCAAAACACTAGCTAGGGCAATTGAGAAAGGCCGTGAAAATCATGCATGGTGACGAAATTAGGCTCAGAGGCTGTGCGTACAAACAGTCCACCTCACTTTCAGTAGGATAGGGCTATCAACTTTCTATTTGTAGAAAGAGACATAATTAATGCTCTCCCTGTTATTACCATTAATTGTACATACGGTCAATCCGTGTGTGTATGCATAATTGGCCTTCATCATCGCCTGCGTATGCCCATTATCGTTTTCCTTTTATCGATTACATGACGCTTCAAGCTTAACAAAAACGATTTCATGATGTAGGCTAGTGGAGATTGTGTTGGAACGTTTGGTCACGTTCGGCCACGTTTGATGTCCCGAATTGATGAAATTCTCCAAACTTTATGATTGGTCTCCCAAAACACCACAAATACTATTCTATTCCTATTTACATGCGCCTTATACTATATGGTCGCCTCCTCCAAAAACTATATGCAACTAACAAGGTATGGCCTAGTGACATTTATTCTTAACAAACTTTCTCTTAGTACTCCTTTGACAAAAAATAAATAAATTCTCTTAGTACTATATTATATATCATGATTCAAGGTTTTGCATCGTTATCTTTAAATATTGTGCATTCACACACTCGCACACGCGTGCGTACTAAAGATGTTAACTTAAATTACAATTGGGATACGGTCTAATACTCAATATATATATTGTGTAATTCTGTTTGGATATCCCACGTTACAAAGGAAATAACCCTCTATATATAGAGCTATATCACGCCATGTTTAAAAGAGTCAAATTTGGAGAGGTGAAGATTTGTTTGCTTAGAAATATTTTTCGAAACTCGAGTAGAATGCCGATAAATGTATTAGTTAGCCTATTGAATTCACTGGTACACCAATTGAATATCTTTACAGTGATGATCATCATGATTTTATTGCGTATATACATATACATATATACAAAAATATATATTAAAACAATGAATACATAAAGATATGTGAGGGGTCTTTTGTCGGACTAAAACTAATCTCTCGTATTTGTATTCTTGCTTGCAAGAATATTCTCCAAATTGCTAAATGTAACAAGAAATAAGTAGCAGAACCACAAAATTCAAAACAAGTACATGCATGTTTCTCACCAAATGACAAACATCCAACTCCTCCCCTCCCTCCCTCCCTCGCTGTCGCTTCAGCTGATGATGGCTCTGTGGTGCCGTGGTGGTCCCTACTTTCTAGTCTCTCTCCAGGTGGCGAGTGCTCATTGGTGGCGGTGTCAAGGCACGTGATCTGAGCATGGGTTGGGAGTTTGTAATGTAACGAGTGGAGTGAGATCGATGTATGTGCATGGAAATGGAAATGCACGCGTCGTACGGGATCGGAGCCGAGTTTTGGAGCATATCACCAATATGGTGGTGCTGGGGAAATTGCGAGATGAGAGAGAGAGAGATAGAGAGAGAAGGAGGAAGATTGATGATATGTCAAAATTCCAAAAGCTAGGGTTTGGACGTTTTCGTTATAGAATTAATTAAAGACAGCTAAGTCATGAGCATCTGTGCCGGCCGGTTCAGTGTTCTGAATGAGCCGTACATTTCTTCTTCGTAAAGCCAACAAGACCCATAAAAATCGAGTTTTCATGCAAAAAAAAAAATCACGTGGAAGAACAACAACCTTTTCAGAAATGTGAATTCTTGAATCCCATAGATTCATCTGTTAGGTTGATTTTAGTGAAAACGTAGGGTTATTGTACGTATAAAAGGGCAAAAGGTCGAAGCTTTTGTAACGGACCTTAATTATAGCCCACAAAGTCTTAAATCATGGCATTCCGGGCTCGGGCTCGGACCGGCCCAACCCGATTTTTTCGGGCCTATATAATTAAGGCCGAAGCCCGACCCTATACATTCCGGGCTCGAGTCGGGTCGAGCTGGGCCGGGTCGGCCCACAGACCTCGCTTTGTAAATGTTATTTTTTTTCCTTTTTTCTTTTTTTTCTTTTTTAATTTTAGGGCTTTCGGGTCGGCCCGACTCGAGCCTGAAGCCCGATTTGAGCTCGGCCCGAAAGTCCGATTTTTTTCGGGCCAAGAAACTTTGGCCCGAAGTCCGCTATTTTTCGGGCCGGACTTCGGGCCCAAATTGACACCCCTAAATCATGCGACATAATATATAAGTAATATACGCGATAACCCAACTTGGGTAATTCAATTAGTGAAATGTAGATGCAAAGCGTATGTTCCGTTATGTCTCGCCCTGAAGTCGAGTCTAAAGTTGGAGAAAAAAACACATTCTAATCATATAGTTTGCTCTCTTCCCGAGATTAGTTTGAACCTCGGCCTAAGACACCCGAATACCCAAAAAAATAATATACACGATTCATAGCTTAAACTCAGAAGTGATATAGTTTGCATTCCCTTTAGTGTGAATGAGAGATAAAATTCGTTTGTGGATTTCTCTTGTCTTAGGAAAGGCTCGTGTGTATATATACACACACCCCCCCCAAGTAACATTCTCATTATATACACACACACCCAAGTAATACACAGCTATGTTTTTCAATGCTTCTGTTGGTGGAGAATGTTGAGGTCTATATTATAGATATACTATATGATAAATTAGAGTGTTTAATTTCTATTACCACAATTCATTTATGAAACTTTATATTTTTCAAACTTTAGTCGTAAATGTAATTGAGGTGTATCTTGGAATTATATCTAAGTGCTTTTTAATCTACAAGGAAAAATGTTAATTAACCCGCCTTATGATAGTCAAGTGGTTGTAGATAGATAATGTAGAGGTGTTGGGACAGTTATTTCAGGTTACATGTTCGCCTTCACAGACGAGAAGGAGGGTGTCTTTGGATCTCGTGTAGTTGGGTGGAACATCCAAGAATTTTCGGATTATAAAAAGAAAAAAAAAAGTCAAAATGGGAAGTGATAGTTGACTTTTGGGGGCCCATATCAGGACCATTTCGTCGTACTTTATCGGACAGCATCCGGACTCAAAAATCGGCCCAATGGATCAACATAATAAAAAGCAGCTTAGAGAACAAAAACAATAGTGTGGTGAGAGAGAGAGAGAGATACAACGTAATGGGAAAGACCTTTGTAACGTTGCATTCTACAGAAGACTCTCTCTCTCTCTCTCTCTCTCTCTCTCTCTCTCTCTCTCTCTCTCTCTCTCTCTCTCTCTCTCTGGGGTCAGTTTAAACAATTTCTGATAACACAGAGGCAAAGATCAGTTATCAATGAATGGCATTGGCTTTCTTGAATCCGCTGACACATACCCAGTCATCCATTTTGGACACAGAAATACACTCCAAGAACTGAGAGTACCGTTCTATCACATCCGGAAGCTGCACACGAGAGACACAAACATGTCGGGTTTTAAGCACTTTGTCCGCGGGAAAAAAAAAAAGCTTGCAACTTTGCCATATAAATTCATTCATGTTATCAGTTGGCACCTGTTCAGAAAGAATACCGGAAATGCCAACACTTGCCCCGGCCTTGGCATGTGAAACTATATGATCCGCCAACTCAATAAGCGGATTCAAGAGAATGTTTGCAACGACAACGTCAAAGTGTTCTTTTCGCAACTCTACTTCGACCCCAGAAGAGCTCTTCTCCTCGTCCTTCTGTCCATGATCAGACAGAAGAGGCGTGTTCTCGCCTGGAACAAGGTGCAACTGCAGTTTCTCCGGCTGAATGCTGTTAAGGGCTGCGTTATGACGTGCCGATGTAATTGCCAGTGGATCGATATCGACGCCAACAGAACATGCAGCTCCAAACTTCAATTTTTAACGAGCATTGCAGAAAAGTATATTTTCGTCATACGGGTATCATAGAAAACAGCAGATCATGTAAAATGATATATTTATAGATCTGAGATTTTCGACTTTTTCACCTTAAGGGCTGCAATTGCCAGAATTCCCGAACCAGTACCATAATCAAGGAATGTTTCTCCCCCTTTTATCAAGCTCCGTAGAAGCAATAGGCACAGTTTCGTAGTAGGATGCTCCCCCGTTCCAAATGCCAACCCGGGGTTCAGAATTATGTTAACTGCTTCAGCAGCCTTGCACAGAACACAACAAGCATACAAAACTGTTACATATACATACACATAAATACATGACTGTATTTCTTTGTGTAAGCTGAAGTTCTGCAATTAAGTATCTACATAAGCCGCTGAAAGAAATTGACAGGTTATATCTTGGTTTCACATCATGATGAACTGATGGATAAAAAAACCCTTCAGACAAAACATTTGAAACATACAGGGGGAGATGTCCACTCGGGCACGATCCAAAGTCCATCTGCCACTTCGACGGGCCGAAACGATTCCTGAAGCAGATGAGTGAAAGGAAACAGGGAATGTGGTTTTCGGATTTCAACCACGCAAATTTTCATGAATGGACCAAGAATGTCACCCTATTACTGAAAATGCTCTCACCTGAGTCTTGGTTACCCAGTCATATTCCTCTCCCATTTCAACTTCGTAATTCGGTATCTCCTTCAAGCCTACCAAATCCGCAGCCTGTGAAATGCACATTTTCACCTCTCCGTCCACCGGAAATATCGAGTCTATACGTATCTGTGCACTTGACCAGGAGTAGGATAAGCAAACAGGAGCATGGCATTCATAATTCTAGACGAATCTACCAGAAAGATTGAACATTGATAGACGATGAGCTAAGACGTCTCAGCAATATCTAACAAAACCAGTTGAAAGAGTTAAAGCAATGGTAACCAAAGATTGGTGCCTTTTCTCATCCACTCGGATTCAAACTCGGAAGTTTTAAGGATCTTGAATTATGATCGGATCTATACGGAACTGACTGCAAGGGAGCAAGAGAAAGAGCTTTGCGAAAGGATAAGCTTTTCATGGATTTCACCTCATCGGAACCAACACAAGACCCAGGAGCCGCAATGTCGTCTTCTTCATCCACGCTGACTGAACTCGCGCCAAAACACAGCAGTGCCTCTGAGAACGGATCCTAATAAAACCCACATGTATTAATCTACGCCAACTAGAAATCAGAGAGAGAGAGAGAGAGAGAGAGAGAGAGAGAGGGAGAGAGAGAGGAGGCATACAGCGACATGTTTGGGACAGTGAATGCGAACTGAGAGGTAAGGTGCAGTGAATGGCTCAGCATTAGCAGCAAAGGAGGAAGAAGAAGAAGAAGAAGAAGAAGAAGAAGCGGAGACAGAGAACAAGGAACGAGGCGTAGAAGAAGAAGAGAAGCGTTGAGGCTTGAGGAAATGGCGGGAGAAAGTCTGGTAAGAAATGCACGGAAGGTGTTTGAAGAAATTACAAGCCGACATTTTTTTTGCCCTTTTTCTCTGGGGTCTTTTCTTCAAGGAAAATTTCCAAATTCTGGAATTGGCATCAAACAAGTTTACATTTTTATGCCCAACGAAAAAGTAAACAATTCTTCCCAGAACTAAACCTTTCGTGAAACCCAAGAGACAAGATAATCGTTAATCCACAAAACTCACCAATGGCGTTCTCTGCAAACCCTTTCTCGCTGAGCGTACCAGACCCAGCTTTCGAGTCATGGCTCCGAGACTCCGGCTATCTCGAGCTCTTCGACCACCGTACCTCCGCCGCCGCAGCCACCTCGGCCTCCGACGACGCCGTTTCCACCATCACGGGCGGCTTCTCCGCCTCTCTCTTGTCGCGGTTCGCCACTCTCTTCTCCCTTCTCGCAATCAACCCCTTCTCGAAGCTCGCGCCCGATGACTTCGCCGGAGATACGCCGCTGTGGACCACCGGATTCTTGGGCTCCGTCGACTCTTACTCGTTCCCGTCGTCATCACAGCAGGCGAGGATGAGAATCCATGAGAACATCAAGCGGTTCGCCAGGAATTACGCCATGCTTTTAATCGTCTTCTTCGCTTGCGCTCTGTAAGAATCCGTTTCCCCCAGTTTCTTTGATATGGTGCCTTGAACCTTTCCAAGTTTCTCTCTTTTGGGATTCCTAGGCAAAAGCTTAACGATTGAGTGCCTGAATTAAGAATGGGTAGTGTGCTTGGTCGTTAATTTGGGTGTTTGGACTCTGTGTTTGTTCATTGTAGGTATCAAATGCCAGTTGCACTGGCAGGGTTGTTGGCAAGTTTGGCCCTTTGGGAACTGTTCAAATTCTGCAGTGACAAGTGGGAGTTTGATCGCTACCCTGCGATTCGCCAGTTTCTGATTCGTGTTGCTCAGTGTGGTGAGGCTTCTGATCAAGCTCTTTGGATATACTATCTTTGCCGATTTGTGTATGACATATGCTTAGTCTTAGTTCATCCTGTGGTTTTCGCTAGTGTCTGTCTGTGTAAGCTAGTTGCAGTCCTGTCATGGTGGCTTTTTCAGTTCCTCGACTTGTCTATAACCACTTTTTCACAGAATGCTCAAGAATGTTTGATTTAAATGAAAAGGAGAAACCTTTTGGTTAACGGAAACTAACTTTGGAATGGATTGTTGCTTGCTTGTTAGTCAATCATTGGAATCGCTGGTACCGAGTAGAAGCGACTGAATTTCGCAAAACCCACCTACTCGTTTTGCTTTCTCACTTCAGAGAATCAAGTGTATATATGGTTTATATGGAGGCTTGTGCCGAATAAGAGGGCTGGCAATAGCGGCAGATTGGTTTTTCCAGGGCTTAGTCAATCTAGTATCGTATTCAGAAAACTCTCTTGCTTGTTTTGGACCATGGTTTAGTTCAAATGAAACCATACAGAGTTGGGAATGTGTTATGGATTCGAATACCGAACGAAAGTTCAAACTATAGTTGCTTACTCTCTTTTTTCCGGTTTTCCTCGCAGCAACCGTTGTTCTTCTGACGTTGTTGAATGTTCAAATGGCTCTTTTCTATGGATTTGCAATCAGTTATGGAGGTATTAATGGTTCATCATCGTTTAGCTTTGTGCTTATTGCCCCTTCGTACACTGATGCCTTTCATGCTGTGTTTGCTAGTTATGATATTGCACGCTGCGTTCAGGAAGCTCTCCCCTTCCATGAAACCATCTGGACAGAGATAAAGCTTCAAAGCATGGCTTACGCATTTCAATGGCGAAAGCTTTTGGATTCGGTTTTGAATCAGATCCTTCGTTTTTTTTTTTTCTTTTTTTTGACGAACAATAATAACGCTTGGAGGATGTCTACGTTACTACGTATCCGAGTGGATTGCATTTGCATGTGTGTTTACGATCACTGAGAGAGAGACAGCAGTGAATACACGGAGTTACACGAGAATACACGGTGAATACACGGACTTGGGCCCTCGTCGTTTATGTTTGGGCATAGAGCCCAATGTATAGACCAATATAAGTATCGGCCTACTCATATATTATGGATGATTTATATACCAAGTTAAAAAAAAAAAAAAAAAAAATCGAGCACCAAAAATTTGGTATTGTTCTTTGTGGAGATATCCCCCTGTTGATTCGATGTGGGACATGTTTTATACAAATTTAAAAAAGGGAAACTTTCGAGTATTTTCTATTCGATAAATTCGTATCAACACTTTCGATAAAATGGCAAGTCATTCTTTCACGTAAATGGCCGAATCAACGCATCTTTCTATCAAATATCGAATCTCTTACTGATATAAATGGAATTGAAACTATATAATATTTTTAAAACTATTTGAAATTCATTTCATATTTTCAGATCGTCCAACAAAAAAAGAGAGAGACAGAGAATGAATGAGAGTTTTGTCCGAAGAAGACAGCAATCCAAACCCAATCTCACTGTTAACCACCGCACGTGACGCTGCACATTTTATTGTTATTGACATCCCAAATTCCATATTCTATAATATGTAGTGTATATACACACTATATATGACACTAACACACGCATATACACATATACACACATATACATAACATACCATGCAGTGTGTACACGTTCATTTTACGTATTATGTATAATATATATATATATATAATGTATACTAGAAAATAGAAGTAGGTTCAGCCGTCGTACCTCAAATCCTTGAATCATATATACATCTTAATATACATGAGAAGACTGACAAATGAATCGGAATAAAGAGATCATTAAAAAAAAAGTGAACTGTAAATAAAAAAAGAAATCTCGATAAGGAAAAAAGATTCGGTGTTTTTCTTTTTACTTTTGAATTAAAAAACAGAGTTATTGTAAAGAGATGGAGATGAAAAGGAAAAAACGAAGACTTTTTCTATGTATAATATTTTTCACAAAAGCCAGGCAAGCAACTCACACCCGGCTCTTTGATAGGGAAAGGCAGAAAAAGAACGTTTACCTTCCTTTGGTAAAAGAACAAAATCCATTCATTCATTCATTCATTTCACATATATATATATATATATATATATATGTTTTTAAAATATAAAATGTTGAATCATATCGTATAAAACTAAATTTTATATACAGTAGATTGATATGTTTTATAAATTTATAATTAATCCAAATTAATAATTAAAATTTATATGATGAACATTTTGGTACGGTATCTTAGAATCGAATTGTAGTGAACTGAAAAATGTGTTAGTGTTTTCAAACCGAATCATTTAAAGTTCGTAATTTTTTTAAAAAACGATTTTTTCGTAACAGAATCGAATTTTTAAAAAATCTAAAAAACCAACTTTTTTTCAAAGAAAATCTAAAATTTTCTTAATAAAAGCCGAACACAATCGAATCCAAACCGAATCGAATCGAATATAAAATAATACATATTTTATAGAACCAAACAGAATTATTTACGGACCGAATATCGAAACCTTCTTCCTAAAAATTTGAATCAAAATATTTTATTTTAAATGGAATAACTAAATTAATAACTAATAGCTAATCAAACTAATTCTAAATAAATCAAGATTATTATAAAAATAAATAATTAAACTTTTTTTTTATAGAATTTGAAATTCAAATATAAAATAATAAAACAATCCAACCCAGTCCAATCTGTTAGCTGCAAATTTTCATAAAAGTACCTAAATTACACGTCAACCCTTAGTCACATGTACGTACACTTTTGTCACATTGTTATAGTCTTTATGCGATGAATATGAATTGGAAATATTACTAAGAGTTTTTCTTGCTGTAATTTCTTCTTAAACTAACCCTTGTCATGCATACCACGTTTTCACATTTTTATTCAACTAATATAATGTTCTATAAGATCATTGATTTCGTTCGTCGTCACTTTCTCTTATTACGCTATGGAATACTCTTATTTTTTTACCTGGTAAAATGGGTCATTATAACAATTAATATGTAGACTAATTGAATATGGATTCTGAAAATAAGAGTAAAAATAATCGAATCTTTATAAAAGCTAAAATTGAAATATTGATAGTTAGCTAAAAAAAAAAATGGGTCATTGACTCGGGGCAGTTTATTATGTGGGTTTGTTTAGCTTTGCTATTTTAGCATTTAATTGAGAAGTTTGATTTTGCTAACGCTAATTGATTTCATTTGATTTAATTTTAAAAATATAATCTTAATAAAAAGAAAGATTCGGTGTCGGGCCCACCGGATATACGGTCGTGAGCCGGGCCGGTCAATGCGGAGCCAAATGGATATTATCTCACGCGCTTTGTCTTTTTTCCACACGCGCTGATGCTATTTTTATCTGCCTGCGTAAATTATTGCCGTTCCGTTTTAGGAAAACAACCCTACTTTTTTTTTTCCATTGATTTTTTGGATTTTATCCCTAAAAAAAACTCTCACTTGTCTTTGTTGGTGCACTTTGATTTTTTTTGCTAAGATTTTATTTGATATCACTGATTGTGAGATATCATAACATTGATAATTTAGCCTTTAATTTATAAAAAAAAATGGAAAACGATCTTTCATCATTTTAATTCTTGGATATGAGAACATATTATATATCATTTAAATTATATTTTTAATTATCATAATAAAGAACCCTTATATCTTTTTTTAACGTATTAAAAATTTATAGGATATGCATTTTTGATTTTTGTAAAAAATATTGTGTTTTCGTTTTCATTTTTGAGAGATTTAACATTCACAAAACCGTATTACTGCACGCATAATAACTAGAGATATCTCTAATCATTTTTATTAGCTAGAAGCCATTGGATCTAATTGTATTATTTTCGTGTTTTATTAATTCCATCAATGTCAAACATTTCAAATCTGGATATTAATTACGAAATTAGAAGCGTTTGATTTATTTTTATTTTGTTCTTTTGCCTCGCGTGCAAGGAAAGGATTAAAAAAACTCACTGGCGAGTGGCGCGTGAGAGTTACGCGCGTGGGGGAAGACCCGAGTACCGCAATTCGTGCGGTTCGTATGAGTGACGCACCGACTTACTGTTCACGGCACGTGGGCACGTGATGTCCTCCCTCGTCTCTTTTTTTTTTAAAGTACTAAATTAACCGTTGATATAGAGTGTACTGTTAATTAATGATATTTATATCTAGTTAATTTAATTGCTTATTAGTTTTTCATTATTAATATTTTTTTGTTATTTACAGATCTCGTAACATTCCGAATCTCGTTCTACACTAAGATAAACCCGTTTAATTTCATTATACTGTATTTATATGTCTACCAAATCCAACTTATAAGGATATTAGAGTATATTTGTCTATTTTAGAACTAAAAACCACATTTCTCTTATTTATGTTCTTTGCATTTGAATGTTGTGATCACTCTCTTTTACTCGAAAGTAGTTTTATAGTTTTTTTTTTCTAATCAGAATGATTATTTATCGGATCTTTAATCCGACTACATATATTCCAGACTCGAAAGTAATTTGTGTCGCCGACAACTTAAAGGCCTGGTAACACCTCTATCCCCACCTGCGAAATCGAACCGATCACCAGAAACGCCTAACGATTTTAGAGATATCCGGTCATCTCTCGCGTCTACCACTCAGACCGCACAAGGTGGGTGGAAGTAGTTCTATAGTTGCAAATATTTTACTATATAATATATATACACACACGAAACATGAATATATAATGAAGAAATGCAGACATTTAGTACCTATATTATATAGTAATGTGTAATATAGAAAATAGTCAATATCATTAGCATTTTGGATGCCAAAATATATATATGGGCACGGTAATTACTTTCATTTACCTCATTAAAAGTTTTTTTTTCTGTAGGGGAAAGCCACGGGAAAAGACAGGGAGATATACAGCTCCAAGACTTGTGCACTTGTCGGGATGAAGAAGACTCTTGTCTTCTACAAAGGGAGGGCACCAAAGGGCGAGAAGAGTAACTGGGTCATGCACGAATACCGCCTCGAAGGCAAATTCTCTTACCATTTCATCTCTAGAAGCTCGAAGGTAACATCTTTTCTCCAACTTTTTTGTAATAAAGTTTCAGTCTTTTTTGTGTTTGTTATTATTATTAATGGAAGGGGGAGATATGTGTGTCGCAGAGATGGTGACGTCTTTGTTTCTGTGGGATGTGCAGTGTGCGTTTTCTTTTGCATTTAATGCAATGGCTGAAAAGGGCATGTTTTAGTTAATAGGGTTAGTGCTTTGGTAGCATGAGCTATCATAAAATAGTAAAAACGTGCAGTCTTTTATTGGGATTTCAATCTTAATACCACTCCCTAAACGATTATTAATTCGGGCAACTTTTGGAAAAACCAATGCATCAGAAAGAATAGTCTAAATTAAACACACACACACATATATATATATGCATAGTATTAGTTAACTTCAAATTTAATGAAAATGTCGGCAGATGTAGTTACGTACCAAAGTTTTATTGAAACAAAAAGGTCTGTCTGAATTCCAATTGGATCCAGTGGCCACGGTAAATAAATGCCACACACATATACACACATATATGTGTGTATATGTGTGTGTGAGGTCCTTAAAATTCCCCATGTTTATGGCTTCCGAAAAGCTCGTATTAAATACACACAAAATGATAATTATTGATGGCCCCGTCCTAATTTTTAAATTCACGACTTTAATCATAAGCTCAAAGATTTATATATTCTTCGCAATTATACTGTAATCTTGTGATAATTGATCATTACAGACAAAAGATGCATCACAATCACTCCTAATTCTATATTCCATACATTTTATTGTAGACCATATATTTTACGGCTACAAAAAATCTTCTGCTCCACCATATATAATATATTATATATTTATATAATCTTATCTGAAAAATGATATATATATATATATATATAATGCATTTTAGTTATTGTGAAATATTTTATACGGTGGGGAAATGTCAAGTGTTTTCGAGACTTTCTTACCTAATATCAAAATTTATATTGCAACGAGTCATACATATATAATTATGACGGACCACGATTTCAAACATATCGAATGATTAGGGCTATAAAGATAAAAAGAGAGGACAATAATCAGCAACTACTACTACACGGTAATTTCATAATTCACGAAATTACGAGTTTCCTCAATTAGCAAACGACAATTGAAAGATGCATGCTTTCGTTTATGATCGATCAAATGATTGTAAATTTGTAACCATGCATTCTTCAACATTGTCAACGGTTGCAATCCAATTATAGAACCGAAATCACTATTTATCAATGCATCATTCTTAGAGAATCTGGTTAATATCTGTTTTTCGTAATTTTTTCACACAAAAAACGAGTATCTTTAAAATTACCTTTTTACGAATAATGTTACCTTTGATGTTCGTAAAGAAAAAAAAAACGGATTAGAAAGCGGGAATTTTTTTAAATATTTATACAATTCCTTACCTCAAGAGATTAATTTATGAATAGTTATGTTAGGATCGAAATGGTCCACGTTTGTTTTCGGTCAAACAAAAAATAGGATTATGTAAAAACTGATATAATAAAAAAAAAACGAAAACAAGAAATTAAGGATCAAGGGTAGAACCGTCATTTCGAAATCGGAGAAGGGGAAGAAGAACAAAAACAGAACCACCTTGTCATCCCTAACACTTAAACATTTGTCTTGCTAGCGAGAAAGAAGATAAAAACCGTCCCCACCCCTCCCTCTGCCAAACCCTTTCATATGCATTTTCTCTATGAATTTTCACACTTTATATTTATAATTATATATTATATTTCTATCATTATAAATAATTCACATGTTACGCAAGTTTTATGTAGACGAATCGAGTTGTTTTTGTGAGAGAAAAATAAACGGAGTGATTATATTTATATGAAAAGAGGGTATTACATTATATAAGATGATAAAGATATATAATAAAATAATTAAAAATACATGCACGCTCTCCAAGCTCTTATTTTATTCATTCCCCTAACTTGTCGCCGGGAGTGCGATTAACACTAAGACTCCCAGAAAGATAACAGGAGAGAGAGAGAGAGAGAGAGAGAGAGAGAGAGAGGTGTCTCTGTGGTTGACAAACTCTCTTGCACTTAGAGTGACAGATAAGTAGTTTTCTTTTTTTCTTTTTTTTTTTAATTTCTTTGCCTGAAACTTTAAATCTTTAAGAAAGCTAAAGGGCATGATAATCGTAGGAAATGATACTGGGTTTTTGGAAATGAAGTGAGAGAGAAGAGGGAAGAGAGAGAGAGAGAGAAAGAGAGAGAGAGAGATGGTGGGCTCAGGTAGGGGAGGAGGAGGAGGAGGAGATAGAAGCAAAGATGCTGTAGGAATGATGGCACTTCACGAAGCACTTCAAAGCGTCTGTCTCAATTCAGACTGGACTTACTCTGTATTCTGGACCATCCGTCCTCGCCCGTACCCTTCTCCCTCCTCCTCTTCTTTGCTTTCTCTCTCTAGATTCTTGACCTTTTGGCTCATCTCTCTCTCTCTCTCGTTACAGGAGGGTTCGTGGTGGTAATGGCTGCAAGGTCGGCGACGACAATGGCTGCTTGTGAGTTCTTCTTTCTTCCTTCTTTCTCCTTCTCATCTCTTGTTTCGCTTTTACCACTTCTGGGTATAATCCGATTTCTCTTTTTCATCTCATTTTATTCACTCACCGTCTCACACTTGCAGTGATTATGAGTTCAGAGCTTTGTTAATCCATAAAGAAAGGAACTTTTTCTTACTTGCTCAGGATGAGAAGGAGAAGGAAAACAGAGCAAAGTCTCTCACTTGGGCTTTTTCTTTTTTGCGCTGACTTTTTTGTTGTGTGTGTTTGGATTTTGATGTGATGAAAGGATGCTGATGTGGGAAGATGGGTTTTGCCGTGGAAGAACTGGGGATTGCCTTGAAGACATTGAAGGCGAAGATCCTGTCCGAAGAGCTTTCAGCAAAATGTCCATTCAGTTATATAATTACGGAGAAGGGTGGGTACTCGGTAGGTGATAATACTAGATTTTCACTTATCGTTAATCATCATCATCGTCATCCTAATGCTTTCCTTAATCACTATCAACTTCTGATTAAGACGACCAAGTTCAGTTACCTTAGCTTCATAGTTGTTATGATCCTCTATTGTCCTGATTCTTTCCTTCTTGTGTTTCAGATTGATGGGTAAAGTTGCATCTGATAAATGCCACAAATGGGTGTTCAAAGAGCCGTCTGAATGCGAACCCAACGTCTCCAACTACTGGCAGAGTTCTTTCGACGCCGTAAGCGATTTTTCGATCATCCGATACTGTCATCTTGTTTTCCAGATCTTGAATTATCTTTTATGTTAGATGTGGTATTTATTATCTTGATGGTTACCTTACTGGTTTTTTTTTTCTTTCTATGTTTTGTTGGTCAAATTTATTGCAGCTTCCCCCAGAATGGACCGACCAATTCGAATCGGGCATTCAGGTCAGCAGCCGCCTAAAGAACTCGCCCTCAGGATTCGTTTTCATGATCACTGTTCTTGGTCTTCAAAGGGTTTAACTTTACGTTTCTTCGTTCTATTTGTCTTGGCCAGACCATTGCTGTCATACAAGCCGGGCATGGCCTTTTGCAGCTGGGTTCGTGCAAGATCGTGAGTCTTCCATTTACGAAACCCTGTTTCACGATCTTTTCCTGTCCTATTTTCAGACATGACAGCAGTTCTTTTTCGGTTGTCCAGATACAGGAAGACCTCCATTTCGTGCTGAGGATGAGGCACACGTTCGAGTCGTTAGGCTACCAATCAGGTTTTTACCTCTCGCAGCTCTTCTCTTCTAACCGGACATCGCCCTCTCCGTCCTCTGTCCCGGCCAAGCCGTTCTCTCTACCGAACCAGCAGCCTCCTCCCCCTGTCTTCAACTGGGCCGGTCGGACCGCCGGTTCGTTGCTTCCTTCGCCCTCTTTCCACGACCCGTCAGCCACGGTCGGAGGGTTCATGCAGGAGGGCACTGCCCAAATCCTTCCGACCTCGCACGACAACAGCATGATGGAGGAGAACGAGAACGATATCAAATGGCCGAACGGTCTATCTTTGTTCGACGCTCTAACGAGTCACGTGGACGAGTCGACTCGGCTCTTGTTTAACCACCCGGCGAGTCTCGAAGGGAAAG
>NW_010965372.1:2683326-2698908 GCF_000463585.1 Tarenaya hassleriana | reverse complement strand
GCGAGTCTCGAAGGAAAAGAGCTTACACTTAACCCGAACCGGAACGAGTTCTCGAGCCTTGACAGTGACAGTCACCATCCGAAGATGGAGACAAAGTTCAGAAGAAGCTATACGATGCCTCCGAGAATGGACACGTCTTCCCCGTCGGCCTCGTTCGATCAACACCAGCCTCTTGAGTTCAGGAACCCCGACGCCGGGATGTTCTCCGATGTCATGGAAACCTTGAGGTAATATCAAGAATTTTAGAAGGTTCTTTTGGGAAGAATTTGAAACAGCGAAAACGAGAAAGAAGAAGAAGAGTATGGTCTTCTGTTTAGTTTTTAGATCTTGTCTTGTTGTACTCCATCCACTACATAAAGGTGCCATGTTCTTTGTTAGTCGTTTTACTTCTTGTTCTGATCATTTTGTGCTTTTTAGTCACTTCATGTTCCATTTCTATGGACTTATATATATACATATATATATATAATTGCGTCATGTGATGTTTTGAAAAGACTGCAAAAGATCTGAACAAAAAGTCTTTAAAATATACGCAAAGCTACCAGGATCCAACTTGGTTTAATAGGTGTTTCGGCCCTAGGGCTGCAACCCAAAGTTTGACCAGTCAACCCAAGAAAATTTTGATTTCAGAATTATTATAGGGTTGATATTTAAAGTTTAAACCACGCCTCTTTTTTTTTTTTTTTTGGTTGGTGATGTTATAGTTATTTATATAAATTGCTAATGTGTAACAAAAGATTCGTCGTATGGACAGTTGAATATTCCAAGGTTTTTACATGAAATCATCCTTTACTTTTGAACTATCTCTGTACATAAACTCCATCGATGTCCTCATGAGCCATGACCGAGTTTTGTGTTCCACAGAAGGAAAAAGTGGCGTATCTGGGTGCGTGACACGTGTCATGCCAACAGAATAACCGAATGGATTTAGAGAATATTCGAATATTTGTGTGTAAAGAAATAAGAACCAACAAGGGATGCCAGCTTCAGCTCGTATGATCTGCAGTTACAAACTGTGACCATAACATTCGGTCGGAGAATGAGCGTTGTCTTGCTCTTTTACATGTATACCCCAAATTCTTCCCACCACTCTCCATCATATCATTTGAATTGCTTAGCCACTTGAAAAAAAAAAATTAAAAAAAAGGGAAAAAAACATCTTCATTGTTGAACAGAACGAGACTCCATGGGAATACCTTCGAGCCAAGAAACGACTTCCTCGATCGAGGGTCTCCTTCTAGGTTCATGATCCAAGCATTTGCACGCAATCTCCAGCATCTCAAGAACCGCCTTCTCGTTCGAGTTCCCTCGTACGGACGAGTCGATGATCTCCTCCTCGCGCTTATCCGCCTTCATCTGGAACACCCAAGACATCAAATCCCTGCAGCTCTTCCCTTTGCAAACCTCGACCGGCCTCCGACCCGTCACGAGCTCCAACAGCACCACCCCGAAGCTGTATACGTCGCCTCTGCACGTCGCGATCAGCGTCTGGCTGTACTCCGGCGGGATGTAGCCCAACGTCCCCACCAGATCGGTCGTGACGTGCGTGTCGTACGGCCGGAGCAACCTCGATAACCCGAAATCCGCAAGATGGGCTTCGAACTTCTCGTCCAGAAGGATGTTGCTCGATTTCACGTCCCTGTGGATGATGTTGGGCTCGCAGATCTTGTGCAGGTAGGCAAGCCCGCGAGCCGACCCTCGAGCTATCTTTAGCCTCGTCTCCCATTTCAGGACCGAGCTCCCGTCCATGCATTCGTGCAGCCAGTAATCCAAGCTTCCGTTTTCCATGTACGAATAAATCAGTAGACGGTCATGTCCGTGCTTGCAGTACCCCTGAAGGGATACGAGGTTCTTGTGCTGTGCCCGTGACAGTGCTTCCACTTCGGCTTGGAACTCTCGTTCCATCTGCCCGCAATCACCCGAAAGCCTCTTGATTGCTGCTTTTGATCCATCGGGGAGATTAGCTTTGTAGACGAGGCCGAATCCTCCGCAACCTATTATGTTCGCCTGGCTGAAGTTGTTTGTAGACTTCAACAAGTCAGAAACGCTGAGATCTTTGCATCCACAGTTCTGGAAAAGCACGATCTTCGAGCACCCCCCAAGAGCTTCAGACAACCCGGGCGGCACCCCGCTGATTTCCTCGTCGTAGCCATTGATGCGGTCACCGACATCTTTTCTCGAGATCCTGAGAAGAACGGCGGAGAGAAGCAGAGTAATGCCGATGGCTAGACTTATTGTCAGTCCGACAATGCTGCCTTTACCGAATCTTCTCGCGGTATGGGATGAAGCATTCGGTTTTAATATGCTGTTGATCAGAACATCGCAGGGAGAGTCTATCGCCCGACATAGACCCGGGTTTCCCTCGAAGCTCGAGAGAGGGAAGCTGTAGAACTGACCTCCCGAGGGAATCGGACCGACGAGATGGTTATATGCCACACTGAACTTGGACAAGAAAGTCAGGCTCTGAAACGATGTAGGGATGGAACCGTAGAGATTGTTGTAGGACAAATCGAGAAGTTCCAAGTTCTCGAGCTCGGAGATGGAACCGGGTATTGTCCCGCTGAAGTTGTTCCTGCTCAAATCCAGCATGTGGAGCTCTTTCAGCCATCCAATCTCAGAGGGTATCGACCCGTTTAGCCGGTTGTTGTTCAAGTATATCGATGGCGGAAACCTGGAGACTTCGTTGTAAGGCAGACCGCTGGTACTTTTGTTACGTTTTACGTAGAGAGGAATCCCCGAGGAAGTAGACGTACGAGAAGAGCTGCAGTTCAGATGTATCAGGTTCTTGAGTTCTGTCATGCTCGTCGGGATTTCTCCAGTTAAAGTGTTGTTCGAGAAGTCTATGTAGAACAATCTCTCCATCTGACCGATCCATTGAGGGATTGTTCCACGAATCAGATTCCAAGACAGATCAAGAACTTCCAGCTTCTTGCACTTCAACAGCCAACTCGGGATCCGACCCTTAAGACCGCAGTTTCCAAGTGCCAGGATCATGAGATTATCAAAACCAGTGACGTCGCTCGGTATTTCCTCGCCGATGAAGTTCTTTGAGAGGATAAGAGTGGTTAGGTTTCCGCACCGTTGAAGTACATGCATTGCTCCCAACAGATCCACGAAACTGTTGTTGGATACGGACAGGAACAGCAGAGACTTCAGATTCGTGAAACTGTCGGGTATCTTGCCGCTGAATCCATTCTTGGCCAGACTCAAGATCCTCAATTCAGGGCAATGGCCCAGAGAATCCGGAAGAGAGCCGGTTAAATGATTGCTTGCAAGATCAAGAACACAAAGATCGGGCAATCCCGTGAAATCAATATCGATATTTCCGGATAAAGAGTTGTTCCTAAGATCAAGCACCCGCAGTTTCGAGCATAGCGATAAGGTCGAGGGTAATGCGCCCGATAACATGTTGGAATTTGCATCCAAGTGCTCGAGTCGTGTGAGATTACCGAACACGTCGGGGATCAAACCCGACAACCGATTCTCTGAAACTACAAGGGACTTAAGACTAGAGAGCTTACTCAGTTTCTGGCTTAACTGTCCCGATAAGTAGTTTCCAGAGATTGAGATGTGCTCCAAGGCAAGCATCGTGTAGAGAGAATCGGGAAGTTGACCAGTCAACTCGTTGCTGTTGACATGCAGAAGCCGAAGAGATTTGCTGCAATTGTACAATCCGCCAAGGTTTCCTACCAGACGGTTCATCGACAGATCAAGAACCCTAACTCCGCCACCAGAAGAGCTGCAGAGTTCCGGATAAATCTGACCCCCAAACGAGTTGTTGCTTATGTTCAACATGACAAGACTCGGAAACAATCCAATGTCGGATAGGTTACCACTCAGTGAATTGCTGGAGATGTTCAATGACTGAATCGATCTCAAACCCGACAGCAAACCCGACACCGATCCTGACAACGAGTTGTGGCTCAAGTCAAGAACTTCGAGCTCCTTCAACTTGGACAGCCCCGTCGGTAATTTGCCTTGAAGACCGTTATATGAGAGATCAAGAATTCTCAGCCTACTCAACTGTCCTAAAGAACCTGAAATAACCCCTTCAAGATCCTTTTCAGACAGAACCAACTTTGTAACTCTACCAGAAACAGACACATTATCCGCAGGATAACCAGCTTCACAGAACACACCAACCCATTCACAACAACTCGAATCTTTCGGCCACGATGCGATAATAGATCCATTCGTGAGATTGCCCGCGAATTCCCGGAGGGCGGATAAATCGCTCGGGTGACATTTTGAGCCGAGAGAAACAGATGAACCGACAAAGAACAACGCCGACAGGAACCATCTGAGAAACCAAAACGAAACGCTACGGGAGACCACCATGACTGGTGATGACGAGACTGAATTATAAATGGAGACTTTCTCCAACTCAATCAGATCAACGATGGTTCCATCTTCGAAGGTTTTGATAAACCCAATAATGGGTTTTTAGGATTATGGACTTGTGTTCGTAAATAAGGCGATCACTTGCCGAAGAAACTCACATGAACATGTCCAGAAAGACTTCAACTTTCAACTTGAACTTGAAGCAACAATGTGGAAGTGAATCGAGATCAGTAACCAGTCTCTGCCTGAAAAAGTCGAATCCCAAGAACCAGTATGAATCAAGCAACTAACTTCGAACCACAGAGGTCAAATAGAAATTATAAGTAATTAAGGCGAAAGCCCACGTCCCGAAATCACCTCGAAATCAAGGTTCTCACATAAACTTGCAATCAGAGCAAAAAACCAAACCAAAAATAAAAAGGGAGCAAAACCTTACCATCGAAGGATTATTCATCGTGTTTAGCAAAAACCCTTTTGCAAAAGCTAACGCCTTTGGGAGTTCACAGCCGCCATTAGAGCACCAAACGACCCAGAAAAAGAGCAGGAACCCTTTCTTCTCCTTCCGGCGGAAATGGAAATTCGCCAGATTTCGGGGCTTTTTGACGTCTCTTGAGCAAGTGCGAGTCACTTTCAGAGAAAATCTAAAAGCAAAGGGGAGTAGTTGGGGTTGGATTTTCGAAACCGGAAGGGGGAAAAACAGTGGAGAGGAGAGACAGGAAAAGGAAAGTTCTTTCGTTTTCTGAAGAATCTGTAACATACAATTGGACAAAACACTGAGTGAGTGAGTGATTTTGAAACGAAGACACGAAAGGTCTGACTTTTGCTGGACAATCTCGCCTCAAAAGTCTTCTGCTACTGCTCCTAATTCATTACCATCTTTTTTAATTAATGTTTTAATTGCTTTTGTTTCCCCTCCTTTGCCGTGGCTCCATGAGTAAAATATTGTTTCCTCGTTGAAATTCCGCAAAACAATAATTGTTATTGTACTGTCACACACTCACACTATAAACACCATACACAAATACAACTAATTTTCGGTACGAATGATTTAGAATTTTTGAGATTTATTATTTAACGAAAGCAGGTATATTTGACGCATATATTAGTTTTGTAATTTGCATAAAACGTATAACATTAAACCAAATTATAATCAATAATATAATATTTAACCCACAAAAAATTGTATTGTGGTCAAAACTCTTTATGTTTTTGTCTAAACAATAACAACTTCTGTCCTTTACCCCAAAAGATCCACATCAAATACAAAACACATATAATAAATAAATAAATTAAATAAATGATACCTACTTCTGTCCTCGTACGGAATAGTAATTAACTTCTCTAATTCAAAGCAATGGGGTCGCTAATATTACTGTAAAAAAAATATAACGGATATAAAAAAAAATATGATTTTCATGATATATCGAGAAATTTAATTACAGTTAATGCCATATTTAATGAAATAAATAAATAAATGGTGACGCCAAATAAGGTTGAGGCGGCGCGTGAGGTGAGGTTCGGGAACGTCACGGGGCAGATGGCGTGATATGGGGCCACCAGCCTCCACGTCACCCAAAAATCAATTAATTTTGATAATTTAATTTTTATTATTTTCCTCCATCGAAATTAGGACCTTTTAAGTTTGGTCAACTACTCACACCCGTATTTCACGTGATCGTCTTATCATCGAATCCGTCGCTCCGACCAAAGCCCTTTGTTTAATCCCTCTGTTTCGTCTTCGTATTAGTGTATAATCACTCTGTTAATCACAATTAGTTAATTATAAATGTCTCAATTTAAATTTAATCTATTATTTTCGTGAAAAAATTAAGATTCTCGATTTATTAAAGGGCTTTTTTATAACGGAATGTCCTGAATCGAATTCCATATTAATCTCGAAGCCAAAAACAAAGTACATGGCTAGAATATACGTTTTTTTTTTCTCAATTTGAAATTCAAATTCGAAATGAGATATACTTTTGGCATCTTCGTTTTACAAGTTGAACTACACAGTTTCCATGCGAATTTATGGTTTGGTATATAAACAAACACACCTAATAGTTTGATTAGCATTGTCTAGTAAATGTGTCCATTAACATTTATAATACCTCAAATCTATATATATTAATAAAGGAGTTTAAAGAGATTTGGTGAAGCCACCTAAGCATCTCATGTGGCGTTTTTCTCAATTCTCATTGGTTCATTAATATCTACACATATTATTTGTCCATTCCCTAAATAATTTAAATTTATGTTACAGTAATTTTACATTGTAATAGAAAGTAATAAAAAAATATATTTTCCCTTTATCAAATAAATATTCTAGATTCTTATTTACATGCACATTATAATAATAATGTCTTATAATAAAAAATAAAAAATTCATATTTCTTTATAAGTTCATCACGTTAATCAGATTTTTATTCAACAAAATATATTTATATCGTATATTATAATAAATAAAAACGGTCTATTTTCTCGGTTTAATGGTTATGTGGTTTATAACGTAATTTAAAATTTAAGATAATTAATTTGATTTTATAACTAAAATTAGTTTTATTATGATTAGTGGATGTTGGTCAATAAATAATAATAAAAGTAGAAAGGATAAAAAAGAAAAAAGAAAATGGGAAGAAAACGTACATGATAGTGGGTGTTGGTTAATTAATTTTGATCCGCCCCATTCTCTTCCATCGTGTCAACTATTTCTTCTAAATAGAGACCTTTCCACTTAAGTAACCGTCATGCCAACTAATATCATTCATGAACACGTAATTATTACTCCCCTTAAATACCACCTTTTCACAATCTCTTTATAACATACCAAAAGAGATGTAAAAAATATCACAAAAAATTCCAAGAAAAATAAATGCTTCCGAGCCACCCTGTGAACTGAGATTATGATGATTGATGAAAGAAAAAAGGACAGCGATGGAAATAAAAAGGTTCCTTTTCTGTTTTTTTTTTTTGAGTTTGGAATTGATTCCAACTAATTATCTTTCTAACTGTATTCGTAGGGTAAAGGAAAAAGTTTCTGGAATTTCTGGGGTTTGCTCTGGTTCTTGGAATTCCCAGTCGGAACCCTAATTAAGCTTATCTTCGTGATTTGTTGGAGTTTGGAATAGAGATGTCATCGTCTTCGACTTCCGTGAGCATGGCGATGGACAAGGTGTCGAACGATCTTTTTTTTAAGAATTTGATTCTGGGTATTTTATATGTTACATTTGTTGATTTTGGTCGCTTGAATTCATTGTAGCATAGGAAAAAACTACAGGCGTAAACAAGGTGACAGATTGTTAGAATATTATTTATGTATAATATTTGTATGTATATATATATATATATGTATGTATGTATATATATTTATATATTTCTATTTTTACTTTTTATTTGCATGCATACGTGTATATATTTGTGTATGTATGTATGCATGTATTTTTAATATTTTATTTTAAATTTTAAATTTATGTATATATATGTATGTATATATATACATGATTATATGTAAATACATATGTATAGATGTATTTGTGTGTGTATATATGTATGTATATACATATACTCATTAATTCATATGTGTTTGTGTATACATGTATGTCTATGTATATGTTGTATGTATACATGTTTATATGAATTTATATGAATAGAAATATTACTAATTAAAAACAAATAGTTTGGATTTTATATTCTCATTTATTTTTTATATATATATTTTTAATATTTTATTTTAAATTTTAATTTATGTATATGCATGTATATATGTATGTATAGATGTATTTCTGTGTATATATGTGTATATGCATTTATATATATATATATATGTGTATGAATGTATTTGGATGTATATATATGTATATATGTGTACATATACATGTAAATATATATGTATATATAGATGTATGTGTGTGTATATATTCATATGTATTTGTATGTATATGTATATATATGTGTATATATATACATGTTTATATGGATATACGTGTATTTAAAAAACTAAGTGAAAAGAAAACAATATAGATATGTATGTATATATGCATATGCATGTATATATATAACGATGTATTTTGTGTGGGTATATATGTTTTAAGTATGTATAAATGAATTATGTATATATTTATATTTATGAATATATATATATATATGTCTTTATATGAATGTATTTATATGTGTATATGTAAACATGTTTAAATGGATGTTTATATATATATATATATATATGTAAGTATATATGTATATATATTTTTATTTAATTTTTACTTTTCATTTTTATATGTATATGTATATGTGTGTGTGTTTGTATTTGTATAAGTGTATATACAAATATTATAAACATATATTATGTTAAACCAAAAAAATAATTACTAGATCAATGAAAATAATTGATTGTAAAACCAAAAAAAATATTAAATCAAAATAAATTATTTTGATACAAATAAAATATTATGTTAAAATATTCAAAATCAATATTAATTTAGAAAACTAATGGAAAAAAACTAAATATGTATATATGTATGTATATATATATATGCATGTATGTTTATTTTTAATCAGTAATATTTCCATACTCATACGATCGTTGGTTGAACAATTCTCTATAATTTAACGCAATTATTTGAACTTTTCTATAAAAAAAAATTAGAATGCAAATATATTCCCAAATCCATACTGGGCTTCCGCTAATATGGGTCCACGGCCCAAATCTCTCAAAAAACAGTCCCACATCGGAAGAATAGAAGACATAAACACGGAGAGCAGATTATAAAAACTGAGCTCGTGGCGCTAACCAGCATGCTTACATGGACGGGGTCGACGCGCGATCATGAAAGCGCGTGGAACAAAAAAGGGAACAAACATAAACACAGAAAGCGATGAAAAAGAAAAAGTTTGCACAATTTGTTGTGGAACACAAATCGATGAAGTCGACAGTTCAATTTGTTGTGGAACACAAATTGAAGAGAGGGATCGTGTGACTAAGATATCTCTAAGTTTTCTGGTTGGATGATATAGGGAAAGACTATCAAGTTTGAAGACGAAGTAAACGTTACAGTTGCTGTCGCCTGTCGGGTTCCCTTGAGAAGAGAATTCGGGATTCCTGATCGAGCAAAACTTTAATTGAGAAGGAGTTTGTCATACTCCGAATATGAAGTCAGTGTTGAAGTTTCAATAAAAGAAAGCGAAAAAAGATTGTTGTGAGTTTGGTGTGGGTTTATGCCTCAATTAGTAAACCCGAAAATTGCGTACTCGAGAAAGGGCAAAGATGTACTCGATAAACACAGTGGATACTCGAGATGGGACAAAGTTGCACTCGAGAAAATGGATTATCGTGAAGATAGAAATTTTGTGTCGAAGCTTGAAAGCTAAAGTTTGCAATGTGTATGAGTTCTCGAGTCAAGGAGGAGTGTTAGAGATTTGACTAAAAAACATGATGAAATATGGAGAATTGAAGCAAAAGCATTTTGTTATTGTGGCATTGCAGTTTTATGTTACAGTTTTATTAGATAAACATTTACGGTTTGTTTTTATAATTGTTGTTGTCTGTTTCTAACTTGACTCTCTATAACAGCGTGTGTTTAAGGCTATAGAAATTATTGCAGACTGTGTGTTAATGTTATTATATATAATCTTACTCATGTGAGTAGATGTATGCATATATATATATATATATATTGTATGTGTTTGAGTGAAAATGAAATGAGAATTTCTAATTTCTAAAAGTTATCAGAAACACTTTCCATCGTTGTTGGTATCATAAACTCGGATTCTAAAAGCTCTATTTTGGTCAAGAGAAAATTGTCATCGTGTTCATACAAAGCAGGTAAAGAATATATATATATATATCATTTCTATTAAATCCAAATAATTTTATAATTTTGTTTTTAAAAAAAGATACGTGAAAACCATATCCTTTATTTAATATGTAAATATAGCACCATATGATTTGATAAAATGTAGATCTACCATTTTAGACAATACATAAAAGATATACAAAATGGATTAATAATTTTAGTGAAACAATATGAATGTATTAATATTTAATTATTTACTTTATTTTGATAGTATAATATTTTGTCGTATAAAAATCTATTTTTTAAACAATATTTTTATGAATCTATTATATAAAAACAAAATCTAAATGATTGTTATTTCTGTAGAAAATAATGATAATATTGTCTAATAATATCACCATATTAATATTATCTTAACTTTTCTAAAAGAAAAAATAATAATAATTTTATTTATAATAAAGTTAAAAATAAATTCTATAATTTATGTTGAGTAAAATGATACAATTTTATAATATTTTATTAAATTGTTATAAATTGTAAAAAACAATAATATTTTTAGAATTATATTATTCTAATCACATGTATATGTATGTATCAAATATAGTTTTCAATTTTAATACATATTAACATTAGCTAAATAGACGAATTATAAGAGAAGAAAATTCATTCCATAGAAAATATTCCTTTGTCCATGATTTTTTAATAATTGAGAGATTATTATATATATATATATATATATATATATATATATCTAAAAGATTACTAATTTTATTGAAACAACGTATTGATAATTTATAATCATTTATTTTATTAGAAATCATTATATTTTTATCGTATAATATTTTGTCTCAATAAAAAATTGATTTTTTTAATTATAGTTTTTATTAATCTAAAATATTAAAAAAATCACCACAAATCTAATTGTTTAAGATTATATATATATATAATTACTAAGAATTTTAAGAAATTTAAAATTATTGATTTTTAATATAAATATAGTAATTCAAATTTTATGGTATAATTTACTATTCTAAATTATTATTATTTTTTAAAGAAAAAATTATCATTATTGTCTAATATTTTTACCATATCAACTTTTTAAAACGACAAAATAAGTAATAATTTTATTTTTAATAAACTTAAAATTAATTCTTTAATTTTGTAAGTAAAAAGATATCAAATTTAACCACATTTTATAGAAAAATATCATAAATTATTATAAAATTTAGTACACATCAAGATGAGAAGTTTTTATTTCAAAAATTATTCTATCACTAATAAATTCAAAACATTTATTCACATTATGAATCATTTACTTTTTATATAGACAATGACACTCATTTATTTTTACAAATTTACTTTTTGTATTCTTTATATAGATAATATATTGATGATTTACAATAGTTAAGTTTTATTAATATATTTTTATACACCACACAAATAATTTATATAATTTTTTTATCATATTAATGTTAATAAATTTTACGATTTAAAAAAATAACCCGCGCATCGCGCGGGTCCTCACCTAGTAATATATTAAAATACATGTTTTTATTCCAATACTTAAACATAAACATCTACTAGATCTTAAATATTAGAAAACAATCTAATTTAGATAATTTGACCGGTAAAATAGAGATACAAAATGTATATCTCATCCGAGTTCGAATCCTTAATAAATTTTACGATTTAAAAAAATAACCCGCGCATCGCGCGGGTCCTCACCTAGTAATATATTAAAATACATGTTTTTATTCCAATACTTAAACATAAACATCTACTAGATCTTAAATATTAGAAAACAATCTAATTTAGATAATTTGACCGGTAAAATAGAGATACAAAATGTATATCTCATCCGAGTTCGAATCCTAAGTTAGAAAATGAAGTGTATTCCAATCACAATATTTATTTTCGCCTCCAAAATTAGTTTTATTTTTCGATTCAGGTATCCGATATAAAAAAAAATAATACCGGAAAGCATAAAACAAGAAATACCAAAAAATATCAACGCAAATTTCAATATGTAACAATTGGAATATTAGGACAAAAATTATCGTCTGTCTTCATGGCTTTTCGTTTAAACTTCTATGTAAGCTTTTGGGGGGTGAAAGAAGGTGAGTTCCTTTTAACTCTTTTTATTTTTGGTATTTATTGGGCTCACATGATTAGTACTTTGTAGAAAAAAAAAATTCAAATTAAACTATATATTAGTTTATACATTAAACGACAAGTAAACCTATCTAATGTAACTCGTTCCGAGTTCGAATCTAATTTAGGGAGAAGAATGTAATCCCCATCACCCAATTTACTTCCAATCTCGGAATTAGTGTAAACCTCGCCACAAAATACACGTTTTTTTTATTAAAAAAAACTTTCTAAGCCCAACAGTGAAAGACGAGGAAAAAAGAAAGTTAAAATGGGCCGTACATATTGTAAATAAAGCCCGTAAGATAACTTATGGGTCAAGAACATGGCCCAGCCCATCATTATCTTAAACTTCGATAATCGAGCTGGG
Organism: Tarenaya hassleriana; assembly: GCF_000463585.1. Lineage (NCBI taxonomy): Eukaryota > Viridiplantae > Streptophyta > Magnoliopsida > Brassicales > Cleomaceae > Tarenaya > Tarenaya hassleriana. The sequence continues at coordinate 2,686,263 of NW_010965372.1, read as the reverse complement.
CCCCACGCAATCCAACAACGTCACGGACTAAACGACAACAATCTCTACGAACATTAGACTATAGGTATTTTTAATCCTAAGATTTAAACAATTAATTTGTTGCTCCAAAGAAAAGTGGTAGAAATATTCATATATTCGAAGGGAAGGTGAAACATGAGTTTGACGAATATCAATTTTAAACGACTTCGAAAGCAACATTAAATTATGAATATACATTATATTTCTAAATATTATGTTTTAAACTCTATATACAGTCGGCCGATGTTGGGTGGTTCGGTAATATTCGTTCAAAAGTTTCAACAGATAAATATAAATGTTTAATTTTAGTTCTTCTTCGTGGATGAGAGAATCCGAATTGGTCGGGTTTGCATCTTAATTAATAAATTTTACAAAAAAAATAATAATAAAGACTTGTGCAAGACTATGAAGAGTGATGGTTTTTTTTTTCTTTCATGCAAAAAAAATCCAAGGCAACTCGATCGACCGACAAGGGTCCAAAATCTTCAACACTAGGGCGGCCACCCTCCACTTGGGCTTTGATAGCGACGGAAGTGGAATCCAACGAATCACAACCTTATAGATAATTTCATGCATTCACATAATTTGTAAACCCTATTATATAATACTTTATATTCATTTCATCTTTTCCATACGATTAAATCCCTGCTCATACGCAGATGTTATATCGAGTAACAACTATAATGTTCCTCATCTTACATTTTTAGCTCTACCCAATTAGTGATAATTAATTAACCCTCTTGTAATACGTTATCATTAGTTTTAATCATACAAGCCGCTTGTGAATGATACTAATAACTCCTACCATGTAAATTATGGTAGGTTGGTGAATGATAATAGTAAAATAACATTGGGAGAGGGACCAAGAAAGCTAGACCACCATTATTATACGAGGAGAAAAAGACAAAATAAGTTAGAAAAAGTGACAAAAAAGCAGTGTCACCCCTTTCTATTATTTGTCCGAGAGGGAGAAGGAGAAGAAGAAGAGAGAGAGAGAGGGAGAATGAAGTTTCTGTTTCAGTGTCCATGTTGCTCATGCTTCTGTTTCATGAAGCCAAAACAAGGGAAACCAAAACCGCCAAAGGCTGCAGAAGCGAAACCAGACAAGAAAGAGGAGACCAAACCAGACAAGAAGGAGGAGAAGAAGGAGACCAAACCAGACAAGAAAGAGGAGAAGGCTGAGTAAATTCTATTAAATCTCTCTTGGTTCAGCTTTTGATTGGTTATATGATGTTTAAATAATTATTTACACGCAAGCTGTAATTTCTATGGTTAATCTTTGTTTTGTCATATAATGGGTTGTGTTCGATCGGATCTACTTGTTTTCATGGCCTGTTCTTGGGGGTTATATATATTTTTCCGTGTGTTTCATTTCTTTTCCCCGTTGCCGATGTGATAAGGCATCAGATCTCGAAATTTCAAGGTTGTGTGAAACAAGGTAATTCCATTTTTGTGTTGTGTGGTAAAAAATATTGTACGAAAGAAAAAGTTAGATTTGGATATCAAACCCTATCCATGTAGAAAATCTCGAATCTCACGTCGTACCAAATTCAAGATTCTATAACCAGCATATTCTTGATAACTAAAAAATGATACTATATGATATTGCTGGTTTGATTGATTCCACTTAGAGAGGATCTTATCAATTAGAGACGGCCGATAAGTTCACAGACCATATCGTGTTTTGTTACGGTTCTCAGAATATATCGAAGTTAAACAGTCTGTATCGGTTCTTATGATGAATTTTATCAAAGCTGAAAATATATTCCCGAGCGGGTGAATGAAAAATGAAAGTGACGGATAACCAACTACATTAATGGACGTATAAATATTCAGTAACATCCAAGAAGACGTCAGTCCATGATCCAAGAATTAAAATTCTGGGTTTGTGGACAAAGGCTTTGGTGCTAAAGACTTTATCAAAATGGTGGGTTTTCATCTGCAATCATCTTGATATCATCATCATTGGAAATATATATAGAGGCATTCAAGATTCCAGTTTGGAATATGGCTTTAGCGCAGCTGTAACGTCACTCTGCTCTTCTGGCTCTTGGCACTGCAAAAGGTAAAAAAACGTTTCAAGAATCCGCGGACCCGACTCTTGGCAATGTAACAACTCTCAACATATCACATCTGTCTGAACGATCTGGTAGTTTGCGCGCCAGTTTGTTCTGATCCCTTGTAGGAGTGGCGAGAGGATGATGCGGATCACAAACCGTTCTTTCAAAACCGAACAAGGAGACGGTTTTCTTCGGTGAAAGCCGACTAACCCATGAGCTTAACGCTTGAGACACGATATCAAACCTCGGTAAATAGTTTGAAAGATCGAATCTTTTGCTTGTTATATGATCTGTGCAGAAAGGGGGGGAACTAACAAGGAAACTACTTCAGCTTCAGGTTCTTGCAATGAAACAGGAAGAATAAAATTGAAAGTGCAAGTTTGGGTTCACACCAAAATGTGTTTTAAGTTAAGATGCCAAAAAGGAACAAATGCTATTGTCGTCCGGTTATGTCTCGTTCCTGGTGGGGAAAGAAGCAAAGCAAGGACAACGTGGGAAGAAATCTGAAAGGGTTGTAATAATATCTTCTCTAGAAAATGCTTAAGATGTCCAAAATAAAATTACATGTTAAATCTCGACTGTTATGGCTCAAAACACGTTTAATTATAAATGTAAAATATCAGTTTTGAATATTCAATCAATGAATGTGAATTCCACAATGTTAATAACAACACTGTTATGGAGTGTAAGTAATACGTGTGATTGAATTCTCACACGTATTCCCATAAATGCATCTCTTTGTTTCTTTTTTAGCACAAAGAGCCAAACCTCTCTTTACCTGGCTGGCTCCAACCAAACTCCTTTTAAGACAAGCTCTCCTCCTTCTCTTAACCCTAATCCATTCTCTCTCCCCCCCCCC
>NW_010965372.1:2678244-2683289 GCF_000463585.1 Tarenaya hassleriana | reverse complement strand
CCCCCCCCCCCCTCTCTCTCTCTATATATATATATACACTACACGCGCACGCGCACAGACCCTTGTCTCATATCGTCATCACTTCAGTTCTGTCATCTGTTTCTTCTGCAATCATGGGGCTGTATGTGAGAACGGTCTCTTTCTTTGTGATCTTTGTTTCCTCTGTGTTCTTCTCCGCCGCCGAATCTCGCCGGTTTTACGTCGGAGGAAACGGCGGATGGGTCGCGAACCCGCCGGAAAATTACAACATATGGGCCGGGAGAAACCGTTTTAGAGTTCACGACACTCTACGTAAGTCCTCTGTTTCATATTCGTTTTCTGGATTTTCTTCACCGTTTTGATCGATCAAATGGGTATTTGATGCAAAGCTGATTATTTTGGCAGATTTTAAGTATCCCAAGGGTTCGGATTCGGTTCTTCAGGTGAGCAAGACCGATTACGAAAGCTGCAACGCCAAGAACCCCATCACGAAAATGGAAGATGGAGACTCTGAGTTCGTGTTTGATCGGTCTGGTCCGTTTTATTTCATCAGTGGTAATGAAGATCGCTGCAAGAAAGGGCAGAAACTGATCGTTGTCGTAATGGCCGTCAGGACGAAGCCGCCGCCGGCTCAGCCTCCTCACACCGCCGTGCCGGGGAAGTCTCCGTCGTCTGCTCTGTCGCCGAAATCTTCTTCCCCTGTTTCTCCCTCAACTCCTCCGCCTAAGTCTTCTCCTTTCCCTATTTCACCCTCTGGTTCTCCGTCGACGCCACCCTCGTCTCCTTCCCCTATTTCTCACTCACCATCTGGTTCGCCGGCTTCAGCTCCGTTGAAGCCTCCGGTAACTCCGCCGTCCTCTCCTTCTCCTGTTTCTCTTTCACCCTCCGGTTCTCCGTCGTTAGCTCCGACGAAGTCTATGGGAACTCCGTCGTCTTCTCCTTCTACTGTTCCTCACCCACCCACCGAATCTCCGACCACATCTCCGGAGAAATCTCCGTCAACTACGCCGTCGTCTCCGTCTCCTTTCCCTCACTCACCCACCCATTCTCCGCCGTTATCTCCTGCGAAATCTCCGTCAACTACACCGTCGTCTCCGTCCCCTTTTTCTCAATCACCCACCCATTCTCAGCCGTTAGCTCCGGGGATATCTCCGTCAACTACGCCGTCGTATCCGTCTCCATCATCAAGCCCGATTAAACCTCCGTCTCCGAAAGTCTCGCCGGTGGCAACTCCACCTGCTCACTCGCCGGAGTTTCCACCGAAGTCCTCTCCTCCAAGCCCGCCAACTCCTTCACCGGGATCACCCATCACAGCTCCACCACCGGAAACTCCAGGAATCTCCGGCAACATCTCGGCGCCGTCGCCATCGCAGTCGCAGAAGTCGTCAGGGAGCGTGTTGGCCGTTATGTCAGTTACTGCAGCATTAAGTGTAGCTTTGACCGTTTTTATGGCTGTTTAATAAACATGGGTCCAGACTTATTTCATTTTTTATTATTATCTTGTGTCATTATTATAGTTTGAATTCGTGTGTGTTATGTAACATCGCATTGTTATATATATTTATAAGATTGTAGGGATAATTTCAAAAAATGGCAGAAAAAGGCCTAAAACATTATATATACATACATATAATTGGAATTTCACATATTTTTTCTGCGTAGTAATATGACAATAAATATATATAATACCAAATTTATCTCTTCTTCTAGAGGAATGCACTAGAAAATGATCATTTGCAATTGAAAAAGACTGTTGTGACCGCTAACAAAATGGTATATGTTCTCATCTATAGGTTCGTAAAGCATCGATGTATATAAATTTAGATTGTCAAATAAATAAATAGATATACTAAACCGAATGAGGAAGCTCCACGTCAGCGGATGCTTCATCATCTATTTACCTTTGTCAAAAACCATTCACGTAAAGATTGTCCCTTTTTCCTCCTGTGACACATGAACATGACCCAGATACGAGTGTATTTACTATTTTCGAATATGTCCATAAAAAATGCTGGATGCCAATCAATGCATGCTGACGCAATTTATACGTGGTGACTGACCGTCTAGGGATCCTTAAACAGTCGTTACGTACGTGTATATATATCATCATACAAAGTTTATACATCTTCTTTACGATATGTACATGCATATAATACAACATAAATATACACATACCCACGATAATCCAAAAAGGTAAATTTGCATCAAGTTGGTCCAACACAGTGGCTCAAATTCAAGAGTTGTACGGCACCGACTGAATTCAACGTAGTTCCAAGTGATTTGGACATGACAATGGCATTTTAACTCAAAGACGCTCTTACAAAGGACACGTGACCGTTCAGAGAAACGTATCGTAAGGTTAAGGACCCCACGTATGATTTCTACAGATAAGAATGGCATCGGAGCCTACGCTACGAATCGGCCAAGTGTCGGCAACTGAACTTCAAAAACAGTGACCAACTGACAAATCCGATTCATACGCTTGTGTGTCTCGGACCCCCCACCATTGCTTTTCAACGGCAAATCATGGAGCAATAACGTCAAATACACTCTCCTTTCACTTTCTTTTTTTGATTCTTTTAGATTGTTCGAGGTTGAACTGGTCAGAAGAACCACCATCTCCTCTGCTTATTTCCCTGTCTCAGACAAAAGAAGACAAAAGATCTTGTTTTCAGACATGGAAGAAGATTGATTGAATGGTCAAAGCACACGGTGTTTCATTACATGGGCACGGCATTACATGTAGCAAAAATGATATCTTTCCTAGTTATCAGGAGTTCTCAGGCCATGATCTGATCAATGATCTCTAGAGACAGTGACCCATGATCTGATTCAACATTTTTCCTAAGTTCTTTCTCCAGGACAGCATCTTCCCCTTGTGATCCGACAGGAAACACCAGTGAGATAATTCATAGATTTGCTAAATTGTTGAACTATGAGGCGATTTTGGGTTCAGGGTGTTAGTTAGAAACTAGTGAATCAGTCCATCATCTAAGTAAAATCCAACTGGAATGGTGGCAAGGCAAGGTTATACTTTGGCATCATGACGAGGCTAGGGTTCAAGCATTGTTGAAAGGTTGCATTTTTATCATTGATGACAACAGGAAGGAAAGCAAAGTAAGTGAGGAGTAACCTTTTGATCTTTCTTATGGGACTTTAGCAAGATGGGTTGAGGAAGAACGGCCGTGCTTGGATCTTGCATGTAAGGTCGCACCTTCTCCTCCAACATCTCCTCCAACTACAAAAAAACATATGCATGAAGTGAAAGACATCTGAATCATGCAGCGTAATTACGTATGCCATGAGATATGGGAGCTTATTTTCAACGTAAGAGAGCATACATAGATCCATGCTGCTTTTTTTGGCACGACAAGGAGGAATTACTATGAATATCTTGGGCATTTTTATCGTTTCATCTTTTGCTTTCTTGGTGTTGTTCTTGATTGGTAATGTTTAAAAGTTCAACCAAGAATGGAGTGAGTGGTAGGATAAAATCTTTCACCGGGATCGTGTTATCGGTTTTATTGATTAAAGATCTTAAGAGATGAAAGATTAAAACTTTGAGGATTACTAACCTTCTCTTGACGCCATTTACTTTCCCACTGCGCATCCAAGATCTTGTCAGCGATTTCTCTTTGAGCGTTGAGAAGAACAGTCTTCTCGTAAAGCTTTGCCGAATCTTTGAGATCCTCTTCACTCCAAGAGGAAGAACTCAACGGAAGGTTCAAGTCCTGTCAGAATGTTCTCCAGTTAAGTTTACACAATGCCTGTGTCTGAGAGTGAAGCAAGTAAATATCATATGCAGAATCTATATCGATATAAGTGGACATATACATACACCCCAGTTCTGAGGACGAGACGGAACATCGAGTTTCATGACTTCAGCTTCCAATGCTTTCTTTGCTTTGTAATAAGGAACGTTTTTCACTATGAGAGGATCTTCGCGGGCACGAACAGGATCAATGGAGATAAGGGCCTGTCAACGATAAACTAAATTGATGATTACTGAAGTTAAAAACCGGTTTTAGAAATGCCAGTTAACTTTATTCCAGATTCTATCCCCATGCTCCCGTGAGAGCATGCCAAATCTTAAGACAGCAAAACTATACAAAAACTTCCATTACATGTAAAGAGATGAGCTTACTTCCTGCAAATATTCCCAGCCTGGCTTTCGCTTAGCCACCAAATCCCGAAGTTGATCATACCTCATAGATTCCTAACCACACAAGGCATTAAAAATTGGATCTCAGTGAAGATTTACGCTAAAACGAGCAAAACAATCTATTAAACCTCCTGTACTTTTAAGTGATACTACATAAAATCCTATACAATGCAGATCATGTGAGTTGAATGATCCTATTATAATCTATTGACAAAAGGAGATAGAAAAGACGGGTGGATAAAATAGGACTACGACAACGACGTAAAAAAGGAGAAAAGGCTTAGTTACCTCATATTGCCACCATATTTTCCGCTTGACATCTTCATCATATTCAAACCCGCCCACGACTTGAGGCAAAGTTATCAACCAAAATGTTGCAATGTTGGGATCTTTCATGCTGTGGACGATGTGCTGACACAGAAAAACACGGCCAGTGAAACAACAAGAAATGGTTAGCACTTAGCACATGAAGCTTGGGTGAATCAATGGACTTAAGGCTAACCTCATAGGGATAATCCATCTTCCTCAGCACATTATAGGCTTTCCATGGAGGTTCCATGATCTGCAGCAACAATGCGCATGTAATGCCATATCAGATATTTGATATTTCGTAAGGAGAGTTCTATATCTGAACATGCCGTCTCTCTTTGGCGATAAAATTTTTAATAAACTATACCTAGTCAGTACCATCTCTTTACTTGGTTCTGATTCTTATTCATAATAATTTCTCTCCTTTCAAGATAGAATTATATAGTGTATGCTGACATGAATCAGAACACTGATACATAGTAACAAAAAGACAAAACAACATACATCATCAGCTGAGATTTTGACTTGGAGCTTGTTCTTGCACTCAGGACAGCTCATCACCCCCTGCATCATCAAGAGAATCCCCCCCCCCCCA
>NW_010965372.1:2631859-2677870 GCF_000463585.1 Tarenaya hassleriana | reverse complement strand
AGAACCCCCCCCCCCCAAAAAAAAAAAAAAATTAGCATGCAATATGATAGATGGTCTATCTGGGCTATCCTCAAAATGCAGTCAGCATCTTTCTAAAGCATTATCGAATAAACATTAGCCGAGAATATTCGCGATGTCGGAAAACATCTCACTGTTCCATCACAGGTTGGGCAGTCTTTAGATGGCAATGGTGCACTAAGGTTAATGGATGATGGAAGATGCACCAACTCAGCTCGATTCTCAACAATTGCATCCGCAACACTATCCGCTGTTGGCTTCTCTCCACTGCAAGAAAAGATACAGAAGTTTCAGGTAGCTTAGAACCTGACTGATGTAACCTGAAATGACAACATAACAGAAAATCCTGGAGATGTATGTCTTTCTATGAATGCCAAAACCGAGAGGTTACAGGCATCGAAACAACGCTCATCTCACATCATTCTTTACCGACTTATTAACATTTACAATAACTGCTAGGAAACTGCAGGTGGCAATCTTACACACAGAACAAGAAATGTAGCGCCTAAAGCTCAGGACAACGGCGGGCAATGAATTAGACAAAATCCAAGTACCTTAAGCAGCAATCAGATGGACTAGAAAGATACTAAAACTACCTTCTCAAGTTGTAATCCTTTATTTGATAGTGAACTCTCCCTGTTCCTTTGCACATGGTGCACCTTAAAGCTTGCCATCCATTACATGTTTTGCAATCCCTGGCAACGGAGAACATTTTCTTGTCACTAGATGACCTCAAGCAGTTTGCAAAACATATCGGGTTTGCGAGAATGAGACGTCAAGAATCAAGAAGGCAAACCTTTGGCATATCACTTTCTTTCCCAACTCCAATGCAATGTCATAGGTTCCAAGTGTGGCAACGGCCTGCAATGCGCAGTCGATGGAGTCAAAGTCAACATTACTCCAAATACAGAATCAAACACGACCCTAGAGCTGGGTTTTCTAAAGAACTCCGATAAATATCCGAACATCAAAGAGAAAAATGCCAAATTTCGAAAAGAAACGGGCAACCGCCAGAGCCCAGAATCAGACATTCGAGACAATTCTACAAGCATAATTCCAAACCAACCGTTCAGACACAGAATCACAACTACCCAGTAGCAGAAATACCCGATTATTACACATTGGAAAGCAATTAGATTTGGGAGGAACTACTCACGAAGACAGAGAGATAAGATAGTTTGGAGATAAACTCGGGGATGCCGAAACCGCGAGGGGCAGAACCGGCGATGTCGAAGGCGAGAGTGAAAGGAGACAAGACAAGCTTGATGGGGAAGTCGAGAATGTCTATGACTTGTTGCCCGTAACGGGCCGACAATTGCGTGTACTGACCATCGGCGAACTGCTTCAGGTTCTTGAACAGGCGGTCTGTCCCTCTCGACATGAGAAGACGATAAGAGAGCTTCTGGTTTGGTTTAGTGAAGTTCTGTCGCAGGGTTGCAACGATAAGTTTACACCTCTTTATCTCAGTTATCTCCAACGGGAATAAAGTTATTCTTGCCAAGAACAGCTTAGAATTAGTGCAGTTACGTTTCTGCGGATACAATCAAATTTCACATTTAACTCCTGTGTTTTTTTATTCTTAAATACTGTTTTTATATTTTCATCAGTCATGAATCGGATTAAATTGAGACAAAAATAATATTCATACTCAAAACCCTTATTTTAAATTTATACCTCGACACTCGTGAGCGAGGATATAGTTATTCCGGTCAAGAAGCAGTAGACTCATCGTTACCAAACATGACTTTACATATAGAAAACGTGTCGTTTTGTTCGTAGCCAGACAACGTGTCATTTTTAAGCAAACAAAACGGCGTGAGCTTTGTGCCTCCCGCCAACATAAAAAAAAATCCAAGGAAAAGAAAAGATCTTGTTGTGGGTTGCTCGAGCTTTTCTCTTCTGCTGCGGCAATGGCGGCCGAAAAAGGCGTAAGCAGAAGCGCCATACTTTCGAAGGTCTCCAATGGAGACGACGAGTCTCCTAGTTTATTCCGATCCCCAGCTTCGGCGGCCTCTCAGGTAAACAAATCAAATAAAAAGTAGGCAGCCTTTGTTGTTTCGATTTGGGACAACACTTTGATGATCGAGCGCGTTTCTGACGTCGATCAAGACAGGGTTTTTTCAGTTTCCTTTAGTTTGCTTAGTTAGATGCTTTTAATTCCCTTTCTGGGCACTGTTTTGATTATCCAAAAAATGTCGTGAAATTGGGTGTTTTGAATCGTCCCTTACGTTTCTCCTCTTACAATTCCGGATTACTCAGAAGTCTATCATGGCCATCTTCTTCTTCTTCTTCATTTCACCTTTAATTCAACGCTGATGTTTTCTTCTTCAAAAGCATTGAAGGTATGTTCTTCTTATTGTATTCAAGGGAAGTTACAGTTCATTTCAGCAGTTGAGCTCTGCATTATGCATTGTTACTTCCACCAGCCATTTTGGTTTTTTTTTTTAATTTCATCTTAATCTATCATCTTAATTGGCATGTTGCAGGTAACACCCATGGAGATGGTAAAAGGGATCCAAAGATCATGGGATATTATGATGAACTTATTGTCCTAATAATAGAGAACACAAGAATGAACTTACAGATTCTCTTGCTCATGCTTGTATGTTTGTCTATTTGCAATGTTCATGAAATTTTCTGAACTCACTGTCTCTTTTTCTTTGCTGAAAGTGAGTTTGATAGCTTATAAGCAATTAAAGAATTTTATTTACATTGTTTCGACATTTTGGCTCCGATTTCAGATAGAAGCCTGTCCAGAAACAACGGCTGTACTGGTATGGAAATCATGGAATATACATTTGGGGCGATTCTTGGATCATTGCTAAGACAAGGGTTTGTGAAAGTTTCTTATATCTAGTTGACGTTAAGAAACCCGAGAATATGTCAAATATCATTCTGCGCTCGGACGATCATTCTGTCTGAAATTTTGATGCTCTCGATTCCAGGCTGAATGTTATCATTATCTTTTCGATGCCCCCATCAAGCTTCATCAACTGGGTCTTGATTATTCCACGGCCCGAACATGTACACACTGTTTTTAATCTCTGTCATCCTTAATCTCGAGTGGTCTGCGTGATAAAATGCCCTTGCAAATCGTTCTCGAGCTCGTGATTGCATAACGCTTCTACTTTTTTGTGTGCAGGGGCACATATGGAGAAATGGGTTCGAGGGCGTTGAACTGAAAGATGGCATTCTTCAGGAATCAAGGCACATGCTATATGTTTCCTGGGAATCAAGTCACATGCTATATGTTTCCCGGCCGCGTTTAGATGCATTGAGATATAGAAGCATCTGATTTCTTCCACTAACATCGATCCTTACATCTTTCCATCCGACAGGTTCTCTTCGGGAACACAAACTATGGAGATCTGCGGAAGTATCTATCTGGTTTTTTCGACACTACAGCCCGGTAAGATCTGTAACTTCCCTTGCCCCGAGATTTTACGTCAATACTCATCAGATCCGGCTAAACTCCCGTGCCCTCTTGCTCGCAGGAACAAGAAAGAAAATCGTCGGAGTTAGAAAGAAATCGCTGGATCACTTGGAGTAAACAAACACTTCATTTCACCAAAAAAAAAAACCCAATGAATCTTCACAAAATCCAAATCTTTGTACTTCACAACCCCTGCATGATTGTATAACCAACCGACCAGCCTCATGAACAAAACTGATGAAAGTTTCAAACTTGATAACTCTTTGAGCTGAAAGATAAGAACTTTAATTCACCCATTACACATTTTGGCAAATTTATATTGAAACAGTTTCTTCGTATTCATTTTGTTAATTGTGTATGTTCCCATGAAATGTGTTGAGAGAGAGAAAGATATTTTGGAGGAGGAATGGTGTTTGCTTGTAATGTGAAGCAAAGGTGACTCTCCTTTTGCTTGGTTTTCAACTCTCATCATAACGCACTACTCATTTGGTCTTTTACTCCCTCTCTCTCTCTCTCTCTCTCTCTCTCTCTCTCTCTCTCTCTCTCTCTCTCTCTCTCTCTCTCTCTCTCTCTCTCTCTCCTTCCTCTTTTTTCTTTCTTTCTTTCCAAATCTCGTTATTTTCTTTCAAGTCAAAAGAAAAAGCGACCAAAAAAACACAACGTATCAACAAAGAAAAATTCAAGAGCAAAATGCAGATAGAGAGAGAGAGAGAGAGAGAGAGAGAGAGAGAGCAACGTGGTTGCATGATTTGGCTATGAAATTCAAAGTCCAGGGGACAAAATGCTGAAACATGATTGAATGGGTCCGAAGCCGTGGAAGTTTTCCGGATAATCAAACTTCAGTACTCCAAATTGTGTTTTTTTCTTTTGTTACAAAGTCAAAGTGTTATAATTTTCTCCTATGAGAAGTGAGAATGCAACTACTATGTTCACATATTGCTGTCAAATTGGCAAATAAAATGCTGACAACCTGAGATAAGAATGCAGAGTTCTACGTCAGAATCTGGATATAATCTGAAATGTTTCACATGATAATAATATTATCTGTTCTCATTGGATAACAAAAAATAAAGACCAAATCAGTGTCCAAAGACAGTGACACATGGAATTTACAATGCTCCATTAGGCCGGGGAGAATACAAAGAAAAAAAAGGGACAGGCTTTCACATACCATTCCAAGGAAAAGAAATTATAATATAGAAGCAAATCAGATATATATACGCTTCAATCTCTATGTGTAGGAGATGAATCAGAGGAGATTCTAGGGGAAGTGACTGGGAACAGAGGCAGAAGCTGAGGCTCAGAATCCCGTGGAGTAGAAATGGGAGATGGGTGAAGATAAAACCCTTTTTCGGCAATGGCCTTTTCTTCTTCAGACGAATTTCCAAGGGATAAAGGCGATGCCTTGTTGAAGGGGTCATCGTTGCTCAGAGGTGTAACCGGGCTGTTCAGCCCTAGCTTTGGAAAGTCAAGCATGCTTGGAGAGAGAAGAATCTCCGAGTTCCTCGGCGAGAATCCCGGGCTATGACCATGACCATGACCATGGCCATGATTGTTCCCTGAGAACATCAACCTCGGAGTACTATGGACCCTCAACGTGTTGATCATGAACATGTTGTTACTGCTACTGTTACTGTTGCTGTTGTTTTGTCTTCTCTCGTAGAGCTTGAAGCTGTTGGCCTTTTTGATCGGCGGGATCGAGAAGCATCCCTTGTTGTTCCCCGGAAGCAGCGGCGGCGGCGGAGATTCTTGATGTTTCACGGTGGTTTCCGACGAGCCAGTGAGCATCTGAACAACATGTTTGAAAGTGGAAGTGTCGGCTTGAACAAACGTTGTCGGATAAGGAGCTGAGACAACATGCTCAGATCTTGTCTGAATCTGGACCTGTGGCTTTGGACTCTCCTCTCCTCTCGAAGAAGACACCATTCCCGAAGATGGGTTATGAATATCTTCTGGTTTCGAAGCCATGGAAGTTGCAGAAACCTCCATAGATATACACGTACCCTCGTGAGAGAGAGAGAGAGAGAGAGAGAGAAGAGAGAGAATTGTTGAAGAAGAAGAAGAAGAAGAAGAGTGGAAGTTGCTTATGTGTGAATATAATATAATATGGATTTTTTGATGTTTTTATGTCCATTTCATTTCTGAAAATTCTTCGGACCTAAATAAAAAAAAATCCTTGAGATTCTTGTGTCCGAACACTATCTGCATTGTGCACCATCACTTCTTTACCCTCATAAACTAAGAATATTGACATCATCATCATCATAGACATGTTTTTAATATATATATATATATAAAAAATATTAATTTCAAAATAGAACCAACAAAAACATAAATAGCCAGTGAGTGCGAATTTGTTCTCCTTATGTGACAACTACCACTACACACCCAAGTGAGTGAGTTCAGATCTTTAAGAAGTAGATAGAGAAAAAAAAAAGTAAATTACAAGAGAAAAATGGAAAGAGTATCCAATTCTTCTATCTTTATAAATAACAAATTTCATTTTCAACGGACCAAATTAAAATTAACAAAAATAATTTTACTATAAAAAATGATAGAATGTGATACCATCATAAAAAAAGTGGTAATTTTTGTTATATATGTGTGATACAATATATTTTAAAAAAAATGTACATTGATGTTATATATATATATATAATATTTATCGTAATGAATAAGATTTTTAGATTTTATTTTTAAGAATGGGTAATAATGTAGTGGCGAATCAATGTAGTAATAATAAAAGGAAAAGTGGGTCGTGGGGACACCAATTCCTCCGTGAAGGATCAAATTCTTTCAAACCCCAAAATCATTAATGTTTTCTAGAACGCCTTCTAGTGGTGTGAGATTCCCTCATTTTTATATATAGTTTACACATTAATTTTTTTTTATTAATTCGTTGATCATCATTTTTTTAGGCTTTAATTTATTTTTTCCGAATTTTTGAAATTTGTCATGTCAGTCACCTAGTTCGTTTATTTAATTATGACGTAAAAGTATAATCGTATGTCTATAAGATATTAAAATCTACCAAAATTGAAAAAAAAAATGCCGAAAATAATCTAAGATTGGCTGACTCAATTAGTAACAAAGAGAATAAAATTCATTATCAATCGAATTCAGAGTTTCACCCAAAATAAACCAACTAAAAAAAATTAATATTATACTTTATACGTGAACGTCCATGCATAGATTTTAGTTTTTTTTTTCAATTATTTTTAATTTGTTAGCTTACCATAGATTTTGTATTTTTGAAGTCCATGCATTTTTTTTTTGTATTAAATATACGCACCACGTACAGTAAACGTGTTCATATATAAAGGAGAAAATATTTTTCAGAAATCAAATGTCCCCATGTTTTTCCATGAATTTAATGCACCGCCTCCTCCTTTTTGAAACACCTTCATTTCTTTCTAATTCTTCCAACAGGTTTAGAATTCCTTGGAGAGAGGGGATCTCCCAACACTGTTGGTTTGAGAGCCCATTTCCTGAACAAGAGTCGTGGGTTCAACACCCAGCGTATAGAGATTTCTCCTCCGGCCACCTTCGGGTGCTTCACATCCCACACGTGTGGTGCCGGTTGTGCGTGTGGGTCGGGATTAGTCTGGGCCCTTTGGGCCTGAGATTACCCGATTATCAAAAAAAAAATTCTTTGGAGAGGTAAACTACAATATTTGGTCTCGCTCTATCATCAAAGCTCTTCTTACCGCCAATTAAGAACAAATCCGGCTTCATTCCCAAACCCTTTGATATGATAATCCCGATTCTGATGCTTGGCCACTTTGCAATGCTTTGATGATTTACCTGGATGATGCTCATTCTACAACCCTTGATGATGAGTGCATCCGGAGGGGCGGAATGGAATCCGAACGTCATGTAAATTCTAATGTTTATATAAAATTCACCCTTTACCAAAAAAACCAAAACAAGAACGCTGCAGCAGGAACCTAGACTAACTGGATTCGGTTCTGTAAGAATGGCTCTCGCCTCTTCCGCGGTGTTTCTTTTACCCTCTATCCTCTTGCTGGCAATGAAAACGCAAGTATTGTTTCTCTTCCTCAAGTAACATCGTCAAGCTACAGCAACAAGAAGGAAAACTTGGAAAAGTCTACAGATACGTAAACGATTCAAGGCTTATGAGTTGATCGCCCGTCCCTCCAAGACGACTAAAAGAACAAGAACTCGAAAAGAAACCTTTGCAACATCCCACGCTACAAAAAACGAGCTCATAACCTCTCTCTCTGCTCGCTCACTTCCTCATCCTTTCGTCTGCTGTCCTAGTTTCTGTTTTCCATTTGATCTTTAGAGAGCATAGAAGTAACCAAGGACCAGAAGGATGAGGACCACGACAGCTGCAGGAGCAGCATATAACCAGTAGTTCGTCGACTTCTTCCGCTTCAAGATCGCCCTCGGGAGGGTCTCCGGCCCTCTCGGGCGGCGGACTCTGCTCCTTATCGGCTTCTCCTTCTCGGGTTTCCTCTCCTCTTCAACCGGAGCTTCCTCTTCCTTCTTCCCATGCTCGGGACCTTCATCATCCACTTCCTCTGCCTCTGCCTCTGCCTCGTCATTAGTTGAAACGCCACCTTTCTTCTTCGCTTTCTTCTCACGCTCCTGTTAACACCCAATGTCAGATAACGAAACCGTCAACTTATCCAACAAGACCAAAATGGTTATATAAAGTAATTTCCTTTTCTTTCTTCTCCGCTTCCTTTTGAGCTCTTATGGCCGCTTTCGAAGCAGCTTTCTCTGCCAGTTTCTTCTTCCTCTCCATTGCTTGTTTGGCTTTCGCCGCCTCCTCCTGTTTTCTCATCTCCTTCAACGTAGCTGCATCCACCTCCTTCTTCTCTTCCTTCTTCGGTTTTCCCAGTCCATACACTTCATCTTCACCATCATCATTGTCATCCACAGTATCCTGATGGTCGGGCTTGGACTTGGCCTCCTTTGCTTTGCCTGTGTCTTTGGTTGCTTTCTGTGTCTTCTGGGCAGAATCCGCATCCTCCTCCTTCATCGGTTTAACCTTGGCTTTAGGTGCAACCTCGGCCGTTTCCCTCGACAACGGTGCCTCTGGTGTGACTAGCGGCTTCTCTTCGGGGTTCCTAATACGCCCGTCTCGGCTCAGCTGCCTAGCATCCAACGATGTCAATATTCTTTTCTCGTAATCTTCTCTGAAGTTCTTCTTACTACACCAGAGGGACATGAACTTGTCGACCTGGAAACAAAAAAAAATTGAGACTAAAAAGGTTACAAAAGAAAATCTCGGACATCATAAGAGAAGAATTGGTTTGGTCCCGAAAGAGCAAAAACCTCGGCTTGTGACAGCGCCTCGAGATCCTTTACGTTCTTTTGCGCAGCCAATTCCCGAGCTTTGTTCAGGACAGCCCGGCTTTGGTAAAAGTTTGCATTCTGTAACCCAGTTACAAAACCCGGGAAAAAAAGTAAGGACATGCCGCCACGATCCATAACTCGGAGAGCGCAAAACCAAAAAACTTTAATGAGGCAAATGTTCTGTACCGTCTCATCACGCTGCTTCCTGAGATCTTGAATGTTAGCAAAGGCTTTGTCCCTCTTCTCGGTCACAATCTTCAGGTCGTTCTCTAACGATTGAATCTCGTCTTTAATAGCTTTCACCTTTTCGCTCAGCTGATTAATCTTGGCCGAAATTGCTTGCCGCTCCTTTTTCACTCCGTCCAAATCAGCTCCCATCGACTATGAAACATCATCACGAAAACGTATGAAAAAAAAGGAAAGAATTTACGAGTCTGCTTGCCTAACCGAATATTAGTTGTTACATTTCCATTTCGATTACATTAACTTGATCTTGGATATCGTCTTTCTGACCCAAAGACTCCTTGATCTTGGCTCTCATCGCCGCATTGGCAATGACCTTCTCCCTCGTGCCCTCGAACTGCTTGATCTCTTTCAGGATCTGCTTCTCCTCGTTCAACGAGATGCTTTCGTGTTGTATACGATATTGTAAGCTGTATATCTGCATTTTTTTTCCAGTCAACTCATGATGATATAACGAAAGAATAATAAAGCAAATACGTGTACGTATTTGCGGTTTGAAATAAGACCGTACCATATTGTTCAGCTCTCCCTCGGAGGAACAGAGGCCGACTCCACGGGCCCCACTGCCTTCGTTGCTCCTCAGCTTTCCCAATGCCTGCTGCAATGGCTCCATTTCCTTTCTCTTCTCATCAAAAATGGTATTGAATCCCTTACGCTCGTTTTTCAACGGCTCCAGCTGATCGAATAACTCCGATCTCGCAGCCTATTCAACATCACATTCTTTCATATCGCAAACCATGTTGCCCGACAAGAACAATTCATCGAGCAGGAAAGACAGAACACGAAACTAACCCTCTTAGATTTTAACTCATCCACGATTCCAGCACGGGCACGGTTCAGTTTCTGAAGCTCCTTGTCCGCCTGTTCAAGCTTAGCCTTTATTTTCGGGTCCTCGTAAGGGCGATACCTTACAAAGTAATAGGTGTGGATCCGCTTGTCCGCGGGCCATTCTTCGGCCGCATCTTTCGGGGCGTCGGAGCTGAATACACTGCTAATGTTTTCATCCCCTTTGCTAGTTTCGTCATGAGACCCGAACTTGATCGAGACTTTGTCCCCTTTTCCGTGATCGAACTTCCCGTTTTGCTCGGGTTTGCCCTCAAAAGGTGCAGGAGCAACCTCGAATCCGTCAGACTTCCCAACTTCAACGCCCATTGTTCAGAACACGAAACCCTAATGCAAAAGGACATGTCTAACCGTGAATGCCTGAACAAATCTGTAGAGACAAATCACGAAAACACCAACAAAAAAGGGAACAGGTACCGAGATTCTAACAACCAAATTGGGCAGAAACTATGCTAAGATCTAACTCACAACGCATCATCTATCGAGTCGAGACATCATCTATCCAAACCGAAGAGTTCGACAATTAACCGCAGGCATTCAACGCATGTTCAGACATAGCTTAATCCAGAAAACTGATAGATGGACACCAGATTCCGAGTAAACAAACAGCAAATACCTGCCGAAAGATCAAACCTTTACCACAAAGCAGTGAAATCGAAACAAACCCAGATCATCTCCCCAAGTCAAATAGCAAGAAATCTCGGATGATCGATCAGAAAATCTCCAGAAGACGGAGAAACCCAACAAAATTATGAGCACCCACAAACAAAAAAACAGAAAAAAGGATGAACTTTTGCTTATAAAAAAACATACAAATCAGGGGAAAAAAAAGAGAGAAACATGGGATTCATATATTACCGAGAAATGGAAAGAGAGAGAGAGATCTGGAAGAAGATAACAGAAGACCCTTTTGGAGAAAGGACCTCGAAAATATTCGTCCCTGAAGATTTTGTATCAAAATGGAAGCTTTGGTCAGATCTCAATCTAAATACATCGTCGATTTCTGAAAAAAAAAAAGCCCGCAATTGCCCCCCCTCTCTCTCTAATTAATTTTTTCCCACAATTTGTCTGATGAGCAATTAAAAGAGATTTTCCTATAAAAAAAAAATTGGTAAAGAGATTTTCCTCAAATTGCATTACCACAGATTTCTCTGATGGGAAAGGGCTCTCGTATTCACCAAACATTTTCTGTACAGATATGTGCGTGTGTGTATATTTATTGATTCATTTGATTAAAAAAAACAAAACTTTCCCGCAAAAAAAAAAATGAGGTCATACTTCAATTCCCACTCGAGCTTAAATGATTCGTAAGTGGATTCACCTTCGAAATGTTATAACGAGTGGTTTTGCAGCCATATCTAAATGAAACCAAGCTATTGTGGAATTCCAAACAAGCTGCATGATTCGCTGTTGTACATACTTATATATATATATATATATGCGCACTGCACACCCGGAGAAAATACGAAGACAATAAAAATTTCTTACTGTGGCATTGAAAGTGCAAATACAAACAATTGATAGGTAAACAATAATAAGGAATATGCCAAATAATTTTTAAAATCTTAATTATGTATACATCTAAATAAAAGTTTACTTTTATAAAAATATCCAAAATTTTTATATTTATACTTAATTTATTTTCCCTATCATTTAAACTTTATATTTAGAATTTAGTTTACCATTTTAAAACACTTTTAACTAAAAAGATAACTTAATAAATATATCAATAATTTTATGTGAGATTCAAATTTATTTAGAGTGAAAGTTAAGATGTTAAATAAGATTTTCTAAAAGATAATGTTGCTTTATGTTTCAATAATAATAATAATAATAATAATAATAATGAAAAAGAGGAAAGGCAAAATGACAGAAATATCCATGGAAGAGAGAGAGAGGTGTTGGAGACGTGGACTTAGGTGGGAGACCCAAACACTTTATGACACGTCGGACTGGGCGATGATAACAAGACTCGCATATGAGATCTGACGGACAGTTACGATCATCCCCACGTAAGCTCAATTTACGTTTTTACCCTTATAATTAGAGAGAAAAGAAAGTAAATAATAATAATATATGTCACGTGAAGGAATTGCAAATAAAATAAAATAAATAAGTATAGCATTTCAAGAGTTTAGAAAGTAGCAAGAAAAAAAGAACAGCGTTTGAAAAAAAAAATCTTTCAAATTTGTGATCATTGACCAAATTAATACTAAAATGTCAATGTTTTTGCTATGCATTTGGATTTTTTTATATTCACTTTTATTTTTCTTCAACAAAATTTGGGGACTTCTTAAATAAAAGAATATACCAATATTTCTATTTATTTATTTAGTTACTTACGTTCTATTATGCAATGGGTTGGCGTGGGGGGTGGGATCACAAATATGGGACGAAATAAGATCCATTTACAAAGCCCATTGAGGCCCAATTGTACATCCGGCAATTTTATTATTATTTTAAAATATGGTATTTTTTTATATGGTAAAATATTAAAATATGGTAGTTTTCTGATATTTAATTAAATTTTGTTTTTAATTATACACAACATGCTGATAGCGATGCACATTTTCCCACTTCTCTCCCACCTTCCCCAATTTTCTTAACATAAAATTAAATTTGCTACGTTTATGGCCATTAATGTATAATTAATAAAGATTGTCAAAACGTTCATAATAATAAAGTAAATAAATAAATAAAACGACGTATAACGGGAAACAATAAAGAAATTAAGAAAGAAGGTTTGCAATTACAATGGAAACAAAAATCAAAAGGTCTTCTTCATCTAAAGGAATATAATCTTCAAGAATATATTACTATGGACTTTCTTTTCACTTTTAGAAGATCTGCATGCATCTCAAAACCTCGTTAAGAATTTGATTAAATGATAATTATCCTCTTTGGGTTTGCACGTTTCTTCTTAATCTTCTCCACGTGGCGTTTTTCACAGATTAGCGTTGCATTAATCACTAACTCCATAATCTTCAAATAATAAAAAAATAACAGTCAAAAGATTATAGCTTTTTAACAAATGATATTTTCTTCTTCGTAAACCGCGAAAAAGGCTGGACCCTTTGCGGTGAATCGGACAAAATAACAAACAGGTTTTTTTTTCCCCATCTCCGAGTATCTTCATTTGATTGATCGAACAATTTGGGATTTTTTTTTTCTGATTTGTTTCCAAACAGCTTGGAGTTGTCGGGTATTAATTTCAATCTCAATGTTTATTACAAGATCCGTCTGAAACTGTCTGGGGATCACGTCGTCATCAATGACGGGTTTCTTTTGTAAGAGAGATCCAGAATCTAGGGTTTTAAAATACAATCAGAATCTCGAAAATGATCGGCTTTTTCAGGGTTAAACGAAGATAACCAGATCACACTCTTTGTTTTGTTGTTCTTGTCGTTTTTGTCTCTTCTTCGTCTGTTTTTTTTTGTCCGTATCTTCATGTACGTCTATGTACAATGACCACTCTGATTCTGCGTCAATTCTGATTCATTGGCAATCTCCATTAATTTCGAATCTGCTTCTGTGACAACCATAAACATAAAAAAATATGGTTTGTCTGATC
Source organism: Tarenaya hassleriana (assembly GCF_000463585.1). Taxonomy (NCBI): domain Eukaryota; kingdom Viridiplantae; phylum Streptophyta; class Magnoliopsida; order Brassicales; family Cleomaceae; genus Tarenaya; species Tarenaya hassleriana. The sequence continues at coordinate 2,664,437 of NW_010965372.1, read as the reverse complement.
AGATCATCGTAGTGTTCGGTCGGGACGAAATTTAGAGGTTTTGCAATTCATTGCTTCTCATGATCATAAGCTTCTCCAATGGCGGCTACAAACGCGGAGAAGAAATGGGTACTCCCCCTTGTGATGGCATCGTTCATATTCATGTTTTCCATGGCTGCTTTCTTCAACATAGGTCTCGTCTCTTCCCTCCGCTCCATCAATTCAATATTCGCCAAGAACAATCTCTACCATCTACCCACGAAGGATACCGCCACTGGTATATCGAAGCCTAGGCCTCGTGGGCTCCCTCGTTTTGGATATCTGGTTTCGGGGTCGAGAGGAGATCTCGAGAGGCTATGGAGAGCGTTGAGAGCGATCTACCATCCGAGGAATCAGTACGTGATTCATCTGGACTTGGAGTCACCCATTGAAGAGAGGATGGAACTTTCGAGGCGAGTGAGAGAAGATCCTGTCTTTAGCAGCGTCAAGAACGTTCACATGATCTCCAAGGCTAATCTTGTAACCTATCGTGGGCCGACCATGGTTGCCAATACACTCCACGCCTGTGCTGTTCTCTTGAAGAAGAGCAAAGATTGGGATTGGTTCATCAACCTCAGCGCTTCAGACTATCCTCTTGTCACACAAGATGGTATATAAATATATATGTCCTAACCCTAGTTTGAGTTCTGTCTGGATTGAAAATCTCTGTCGGGTCAATGTCCCTTTCTGTGTTTGTTTGTTTTTTTTTTTTTTTTGCAGATCTGATCCATACGTTTTCAGAACTGGATCGGAACCTTAGCTTCGTCGAACACACGAGCAAACTAGGATGGAAAAAGTAAATCCGAATCTTTCAATAGAAAAGCTCTTTCTTCTTTCCAATGGCGTGGGTTTGATCTGTATCATATGAGTGAGAACTACTGCCATTTTTTTGCAGCGAAAAACGAGCGAAGCCATTGATCATAGACCCGGGGCTTTACTTGAGAACGAAGTCCAACGTCTTTTGGGTCCAACCACGGAGAGATCTTCCCACTGCGTTCAAGCTGTTTACCGGTTAGTGTTTATATATATATCAAGATTTCCTGCCTGTACGTGTGCATATATCGTGTTTTTTTTTTGCATGTAATATATATATAAATTCGGGATGCAGGATCTGCATGGACGATACTGTCGCGTTCGTTCGTAGAGTACTGCATATGGGGATGGGACAATCTCCCGAGGCTTCTGCTAATGTACTACACGAATTTCCTCTCAACGCCAGAAGGGTATTTCCACACAGTGATATGCAACTCTCCAGAGTATTCCAAGACAGTAGTGAACCACGACCTCCATTACATCTCATGGGACTGGCCTCCGAAACAGCATCCCAAGACACTGACGGTCAACGACACTGAGAAGATGGTCGCGAGCGGGTCCGCCTTTGCTCGCAAGTTCAGACAGAATGATCTTGTGTTGGACTTGATCGATAAAGATTTGCTTGGTCGGAACGGTGGTAGTAGCAGTAGTAGCTTCACGCCTGGTGGGTGGTGCACAGGGAAACCGAAATGCTCTAGTGTTGGTGACCCTTCTAAGATCGAACCAGGTCCTGGAGCTAAACGACTCGGTTCCCTTGTCACCAGACTCGTTCAGACAGCTAAACTAGGTCATCGACAATGTAAGTAGCTAGGGTTCATCATCAAGAATCCATCCGTTTCCATAGTTTTTTGTTCACCCAGATGGTGAATGTGATCAAGACCCTTGATCTATTTTTCGATGTTCATTAAGAGACATACATTAATTTGTTTCCGAGAATTCACATATTCCACGCTGTTTCTCCTTGCGGACGGAAAGAGAGACGTGATGGCTGATGGCCCATGAGCATTTCATTTGGGCCGTAAATAAAAACCCTAACATATTACCCTACATCCATCTTTTTGGGCTAACAGGCCCACTTTAACCGCACACACCTAGACAACAAAAACAAGACAAAGGGTCTAAAATGTTCATAAGCCTCTCGAGCATGTGTAGCTTACAGGGATACATGCTCGAATGAGTGTGTGCATATATATATAGATGTATGTATGTATGTATACGGTTAATGGCCTGCACCTAATCGAAACAATTGTCTGTAATTCTATATCATAGTGACTTACCATTATATCTGCATCACAAACTATACAAGACGAGAGCTAGAAGACGGGATAACTGCGAGGAGAAAGATTGATACCCGATGAAGGAACTTCTCAAGCTGCATTTCTCGATTTCTCACCCTCCGGCTGGAATAGGGAATTTGGCCCAACATTCCAAAACTCATCATCACCGCACTGGCAAAGATCGGTTGATTTTCGTAGCTGTGAAGCCAACATGGTAACGAGGGGAATGGTGCTGAAGATGAAGTGAGTCAGATCACCCGGTATGATCATGTTTTCCTGGGTCAAATGTGGAAGAAGACAAGCCTCTTCCACCACCAATGAACTGATGGAGATGTTATCATCGGAGAGAGAATACATTTGGACATGCAACCACTGGTAGATGCAAGGCCAGTAGAAAAGGGTGTCCAGACCAGATCGGGTGCCGTGTCTAAACATATGTTGCAATCAAAACAGATACTTTCATCAGCATTAGCTCCCGTTGGACCAGTGACATGATTAGGTTTTTGCTTCCTTCCATGCCCAAAAACCTGTTTTGGAAAACAGAGATATTACCAGAGTCTCCTGTCTGCACTAAAAGAACAGTCGAAAACCCTTATATGAATCCATGTATATGACGATTCAAACGGCATGCCTAATACAGATTCTTTATCTGAAGCACAAACTTTGCCAAAGTCAATCATCAAAAAATCTCTTGAACCCACCAATCCAGGAGATATATACACTGAATGATCCACAGGAAGGTAGCTTTTACAGCCGACACAACATATGGACACGATAGTTCAAGAAAATTGTCCAAGGTTTGATCTCCTCCTACACCTGAAAACATAGAGGACATGATCATTGAAACAGCCTAATTTGACTTATGTTTCGGGTTCTCATGAACTCTGTAAGACGAAATTTGATAAACCCTTGTTGAGGGAATAGAAACATAGCAAACCAATGGTTCATCAGATTAACTCATCATGTCCAAAGATGAAACCCTAGATATTAAATAAAACCCCATTAAATCTGTCCACAATTTTCGATGATGCGCAATTAATAAAATTTCACGTCTTCTTGGCGAAACATCTCATTCCGTCTATTTTCTCCTTAAACAAGAAACAGGGAGTCGACAGGCGGATGAATCAAACGACAATGCGGATCTTAAATTCTAAGATCAACAGACATCAAAATTGGATCGGAGAGTATAGGAATCGGAAGAACAGAAAAGAAGAACGGACAACTATAGAAGAAGAAGATACCGTGTCGGAGACGAAGACGACACAAGAATCCAGCACTGAGAATGGCAAAGAGCAGGGTACATAATTTTTTTTTTTAAAAAAGGAGAAATCCTGGTCCTTGACGTGATTTCCACGTACGTCGATCTTTATTTATAAATATCACTTAATTATATAAAATTTATAAACAAATAAAAATAAATTACATTCTTGATTCTTGAGGACCACCGCTCAATTCTTTATAATAAATTTCCAAAATTTAATTTACAGGGAAGCTTTTGCTTGCAACAGAAGGTTCTAGCCTCCTCTAAGACCTGAAACATACAATGAGGTTATGAGTTCCATCGTTCCAAGTGCCATAGATGTGTCCGAACCTTCTAATCAAGATCTCCCCCGCGTTGGGATGCTTCTATGTAGGGCTTATATTGTTAAAACGAAAAAATGAAGGGGCTCTTTTGAAATATTCGAAAGCTTGTGGGACGAAATCATAATTTTGGAAACATTGCGAATACAGCAGTAGATAGGAAATATTGTAAAATATAGGTTTCAGAAAAAAGTGACAACCTGCGGGCACTGGTTAGCTTCCCTCCTCACTGTCCGGTCAAAATCCAAAATATCTTTATATATTATTTAATTACTTTTAAAATGAAAATACTTTTAAAAGGTCAGTGATTAAAAAAATGGAAACTAACAAACCACCTTCTCCAAGGAAAGGAAAACTGTGAATCCAGCCTCGAAAATAAGAAAAGGAAAAACCCATTTCCTGATTTCCCTTGCATCTCTCTCTCTCTCTCTCTCTCTATATATATATAAGCAACGAAGATGCTGAACTCTTCATCATCATAATCATAAGTTCGGCCAGGCAACAATGGTGACAACTAGGTGTAGACATTACGCAGAGAACCAGAGCTTCAAGGCTCGAACGAAAGCATCAGAGAGACAACAGACCAAACGTGTCAAAAATCCCCCTTCTTCATCCACATCGTTCAGGTCTGGAGACAAGCACCGAGATCACGTGCGAGAGACGATTGTGACGGCGTTGTCGAAAGTTGCAGAAGAGGTCGGAGAAGAGATGGCAGACGAGGTCGAAGGTTGCGACGTGAACCGAGTTGCTGTCTCCATGGAGACGGCGCTGTTCGAGAAGTTGGGTCTGTTCAAGCCATTGGAGCGTCCCAGACTGCTCAAGGAAATCCCCATACGGATGACATATAGACGGATACTGTACTATCTCGAGTGTACGGACAGCCTCGATGTGAGGAAGAAGCTTGTTCTTGGACAACTCAGTCCCCAAGACCTGGTCAAATCACGCCTGTAGATTCTGTCTCTGAGTCAAGACTCGTTCTTTGGAGTACTTGTTGATTGTTTTTCGTTCTGTTCCTATTGTTTCTTCTGTTTGTCCATTCAATTGGATCCATTGTAACTATTAGGAAACAGAACCCACATGCAAGTTGAGATCATACCTCGTTCCTTCTCTTCGTCTGGTTCTTGTGCTCACCCAATCCTTCTTGAAACTCACCTGTTCAATTTCATCATACACCCAAATCCGGTCTGTTTAATCACACTCCACACAAAAAAGGAACCATGTACAATCTTCACTCCAGTTCCAAAGGAAGATTTCTATGACATAAACCAACATTCACCACGTGCCAAATTCTTCTCTTTTATTTGCACATGCGAATTCGAGACCTTTCTCACGAGTTAAGTCCCAAACAGATTCTAATAAAAGAATAAGCAGGTTTTGGGATGGAATTCAGACAAACCCTAGTCTAGTGAGACAAATAAAACCCTTTTCAGCAATCAAAGTAAAAGCTTTTAACTTCAGTTGAGGGCAAAACCTTAAAAAAAAAAAAAACCAAAGAGATCAGTAACATTCCCTAAGATGCATGAACTATGGTAGACCAAAAACTCCATTAGTACTGACAAGATCATTGACAAAAGGAGAGGGAAGTATATCACCAGTGACATGAACTGTGCATCTTTCCATATACAACAACATGGCTACACATCTGTTCTATCCAAGAAACTATGGCTAGTGCAGAACTAACACTTAGATGCACATACAACGTTCAATTCAACTAAGCAAGCCTGATCTTTACGCTTTATTGCAATGAGGTTAAGTAGAAAAGAGAAAAATAACAGCCAAGACAACAACATTTGGAGGCCCCAGGAAGTTGTTTCTTAGACTATATCGATCTCGCAACTGGCTGAGCTCTTGGGTAATGCTGAAAGTTGCTCGATAAGGCATTGCTTGGCTTCATAATCCATTAGAGAAGAGAAGGTGTGGATGTAAACTCGCTTCAAGGCTTCACCTTTCTCTAGGATATCTCTCACGAAACTCATCTCTCCTTCGGAACAAGTGAATCCATGCACACATAATGTTTCAAGCTGATACAGAAAGCAATTAGGGAGAGACTTCGGAAACGAACAATGTGACAAAGGCGGAATCCTTTCATCCTGCAGAGAGAAGAAAAATGTCAAGCAGCCAATTCCACAAACTAAGAAGCAACGAACAAGACAGTATCGGTAAAGATTGAACGCTGACCTTTCGTATGACGAGAGCTTTCAGCTTGGGAGAATTTTCGAGCAGATCCATCAGCACACCCCACACAGAATCCACAAGCGTGAACTCCAAACCTTCCAGCTGATGATACTCAGGGATCAAATTAAGGCCCTCCTGAGGCAGAGATTTCGGAAGATTATCCAGACAAAGTTGCTTGACATTTCGAAGTGAACCAAGAAGTTTTCCGGTGAGAGGTTCACAGAAATCGAGAGTTGCCTTCACTAACTGGGGAAATTCCTCCACTAGTAAGTCTTGACATTGGACAGCCCTAAGCTCAAGATACTCCAAAGCCGGTGCCTTTATCTCAAGCTTGAGTTTCTGAGACGTGACAAAAGTCTTGGGGCAAACCAAAACCAAACGCCTCAAAGTAGGAACATTGATGCACAAGGTCTTGATATTGTCATGATAAAACGATCGCCTAAAATGGATTTCTTCCAACGCACGGCAACCCGACAACAGACCAGTAAGAGAACTATCATCTATGTAATGAACAAAAAACAGATTCAAGACCTTCAAACAGGGAAGCTGAACATATGTATCTCGAACATCGACGAAGATTCCTTCACCCTTGAGTTTCAGCACCGTAATCGTCTCGCAGTTCAAGACACTTGCTGGCACGGCGAAATGACGACCTGGGAAAGAACACATAGACAGCTTCACTTCTCTCGGGCAACGTTCGACGGCACAGTCAACCCACGATTCCAACTCCTCGAAATCATCGTAGGGGCTACATTTCAGGTGGAATTTCTCCAGAATATCCGCGCCGTGATACATAAGGGCATTGTTCACCAAATCCGAGAATCGCTCGTCGTATGTATATGCCTTGGAATTGTCGAATTTGAGATTCGGGACGAGCTCCCAGATATATCTCCACCGCCACGACAAGACACTCGTGGCGACGGCGTCCTTCGTCGTGAGGTACGAGAGTATTTGTTGGATTACGCCGTCGGGGAGATGGCTGATCATGTCGAGAGATTGGGATTCCGATTCTGATTCTGATTCCGTTTCAGAACGATGATCGGAGTCATCATCGGATAAGAACGGACTAGATTGAGCCGACATCTATGACAGCGATGAGCGATCACTGTAGAAATTCCCCGGCCGAAGAAAAGAACTGCGAGAAAATGAAAATCTCAGGTTCGTGGGTTCTAGGGTTCATGTCTCGGACGGTAATTGTGAAATCGAACAAGAATTATATTCATTTGTCCCCAATACGGAACAATTATTTTCACCCTGAATTTCTTCACAAATTACAAATTCACCCACATTATTTTATTCGAAACATTTTTAGCCCCTCTTGTAGTTTCACGCTTTAAACCACGTTAAACGCCACACAATTCTATTAGCAAATATATAATTTATATCATGAAATAGCTGCTCCAAAATTCAAATTAAAAAGATACAAATTGTTCAAGAGTTAAAAACTCATACAAAAGCCATGGGCCTAAATTCAATGCACAAATTCAGAAACATGTAAATTTTTCTGATTTAACTTTCGGCCGTATATCTCTCTCTTAAATTCAAGCATTGTTTTTTTATATATATATAAACCCCATAACCTTCCTTTTTGTAGATTCATCTAAAACTATTAACCACTTATAAAAATAAAACTGTTTGATCCAAAAACATGGCAGAACCGACAAGACAGAAGCTGCTGATAAGCATAGGGTTCTTGTTCTTCTTCCTAAGCTTTAGCTTCGGTTTTGGACGCAAAACCCTCATGCAGAATCCTGTCACAGACGGTGGGCGCGTACTAGAAGCGAAAGAGGCTGAAACCGGAGACAGTTCGGTCAGCCATAGCAGCACAGACGACTCAGGTTCTGGAACCAAGGCAGGAGTCGGTAACCAAAACGGTTCAGGAGGGGTTGGTGGGTTAGAGTCATGTCCCGGTTTCACAGTAGGAAGCGGTATAATCACTGGACCATTAGGCCAATTCTCAGGAACAATTACAGTTCCAGGGATTGGAACCATAACCATTCCCATCATCGGTGTCCCCATCTCGCTTGACCAGATCTCGAAAGGCGGTGCAAAAACTGGAACAAGCGAGCCAACTCACAAATGGAAAGTCAATGATATCGCCTCTTCTCCAAGAAAGACAGAGGAGGATTCAACTCCGACAGGAATCTTCAAAGCTCATGAAGTTTATGGCGAGGAACCGGTGCCATGAAACTGGCAAAAGGGTTGAATCGATGTATCAAGAGGATGACAGTATCTTCAGTTGTGTCAGAAGCGAGAAATAAAAGGGTTGGAGAATAAAAACATGTTGTGATGTTGTAATAAAAAAAAACATCCGAGAAAGATGCTTTTTTTCCCTTCTAGTAAAACCATACCTATATATAACTTACATTTCTCAATTCATTTTCAGAATCTTGATTCTTGATTCCTCATCTGGGTGAGGAGAGAAAGTTTTAGAATGTATCGAGCAAAGAGAGCAACCGAAGAGTTCGCATTTCGGTTTTGTTTCCAAGAACTATACTTTCTACTCGCAGTTTCGGGTAGGGAATGAAGCATTGTGTTAGAATCCATGCATCGACCAACTACGGGATCGGTTGAACCCGATTACAGGACATACAACACGGTATATAAAGCATCCCCATTAGCCTTCACCACAAAAGTGTATTGTAGACAACCATTATCTTGTAAAATTGTTTTTACTAGAGGATGCTTCCATTTTCACTAATGTTAAATTACTGTTGTTTAGAAGTTGTGGTGCAGTGGCATAGGAGCACAAAGTGTTTTCCGACATCCACGGTTCGAATTTCACCGGATATCACCGATTACGGTTTCAAGTAGGGGTGGCCATTTCGGGTTTCGGTTCGGTTATTTCGGTTATAAAAAAATCATACCCAAACGGTTATATAGATTTAATCGGTTCGGTTCAGTTCGGTTTCGGTTCGGTTCGGCCCGGTTTTTGCATAATAAAATTATAACCAAACAGTTATATTTTTCGGTTTATTCGGTTCGGTTTTAGATCGGTTCAGTTCGGTTATGATATATTTTTTTAAAAAATATATTAATCCTACATAAATTTCAAAATATCTATTTAAGTAAATGCACAAAATGATTAATCATTTTAAATTAAATTTTAAAAAAATCTAAAAACTTCAATAATTAGGATAAAAATTAAAAAAATATTACATTTTATGGTTTATTGGGTGAAATATATAAGGTTAAAAGTGGAGTATAAAAAAAATAATACTAATAATAATGAGGATAAAAATTAAAATATTAAAAAAATTCAATAACCGTTCGGTTAACCGCGGTTATTCGGTTATTAACCGAACCGAACCGAACCCGAACGGTTATTCAACTTCCTCAACCGTTCGGTTATTCGGTTAATAACCGAAATGACCACCCCTAGTTTCAAGTTCTAAAAGGCGAGAAAAATAAATCAACGCATAAAAGTTTTGTATACATTTCTTCAGCACTCGTGTTGTATAAAAACGAATGAAGCCATTTTGAAAAGCATATTACAAAACCGCATATATAGATGTCGTTTATTATATTTACAATTCAGATGAAAGATCGGTAAATGGATTTAACAAAAATAAACAAATTCATAGTTGAAAATAAATATTTGTAATGATTTTATCTTATGAAATTTTCAAAGATTACGTGACCTTTTCCTGCTAAAATGCAAGAGAACATCTAATAACACTTTTTCGGCCTAAGCCTCAAAAGAAGCCGGCCCACTCGGTAGGTTGAAGTTCGTTCTAACGAAATTAATGTGACAAATCAATCCACCACCTAACAACAACAATCTTATGTGTATGTGTATATATTAATGTATTGTAATTTCATTCATAATTCCTTATTTCGGTTGCATTCCAATTTATTGGGTTATGGTCACTTTTTGGATTTCATGCTACAAAGTTAAATTATTAAAAAAAAAGACCATAATAAAAGTTTCATCTATGCTTTATTTTAAATTTGCATGCCATTTGTAAACAGCATACTATAAATTTGCATGCCATTTGTAATGATTTTATCTTATATTAAAAAAAAACTAATTGTTTTACTTTTTCAAATAAACAATTGGATTGATTTGACGGCAATTTGCTCAAAAGTGAAATTTCCCTTCTTTTTTCTAAGTGTGTTGTCAATATGTTCACATATACACATATATAGACAAGGTGGCTAGTATACAAATAGATCAAATTAGGCTAATTAGCAATATTACAACTTGACAAATCATGTACTCTTTAAAGCAATATTGAAATTGTTTGTTTAAAAAAATCGTTCTTTGGTTAGCCATACACACATGTAATAAAAATATATCCTTTTTCCCCATTTAAACCATGAAACATCTCCCCTCATGTATTAGAATTATTTACAGAAATTAAATCATTAAACCATGAAATGTTTCACTTTCGAAAATAGACTTTGATATTTCAATAAACACATCCAAAAAGCGGAGAGACTCGATATACGTAGACAAAATGCATCAGGAACCAGGTCTTAATGTCGTGATCTACTTATTTATTGCAAAAAAAAAAAAAAAAAAAAAAACTGAACTCAAAACACTTGGATTCACATATGTTCCAAAAAATCTCTGAAAACTTTCAACATATCAACGAAAGTGACGATGCCCACCAAACTGCAATCCGTCTCCATCACCCACACGTAATTCACCCGATGTGCTATCGCTTGTATCATCACCGCCATTAACGAGCTCTTCGGATTGCACACTATCGCCTCCGACCTCCTCGCCGCCGAACTGTTCACCGCCTTTCCGTACGTTCTCGCCGGAGATTCCTCGTCCGGCGAACAAGCAGACAACGATTCCACCAACGACAGCATACCCACCAGACCTTTCTCCTCCAGCCGGTTCTTGACGGCCTGAAGGATGCTCTCCGGAGGTCCTCCGCCGTCTATGTACGCCATGAGGTCTCCGGCGGAGAGGGTTGCGACGGCGGCGGCGGCGGACTCGTCGCAGCAGGCGAGCGTCAGCGGAGAGATCTCGCCGATTAGGGCCATTGTCGGGTCGCCGGCGCCGTTGACGACGGCGACAGAGGTCTGGTCGGCGAGGGCGAGGGAGATGGCTGGGACGGCGGAGGCGGCGGAGGAGTTGTAATCGACGGCGAGGATCGCGTAGGTGCTGTTGATGATGCCGAGGTCGGCGATGGAGATCGCCGGAAGAGGAGAGAAGAGTCCGATGTATCCGAGAAGGAATCTGATGATGTCTTCTTGTGTGATCCAGCAGAATTGGCGACCGTTCTTGTGGACGGTGGTGGTGATCGAAACGGCGGCGTTTTGGCTCTGCAGCTTCTGCTGTCTTCGTTTCGTGATGGGTTTTGTCTGAATCGGGACAATAAGGTTCTGCGCCCCTCGGATTATCAGATCGATGGCTTCCAGTAATCTGAATTACAAAACAATTCGAACTAAATCACAATTAATTCAAGCAAAAATGGACTGAAAACGGAACGAAATCTCAAACAGGGCAAATGAACAGCTGGAAATGCAGGGGAAAACAGAGCATAACGCAGGAAACAGAGTAACAGAGACAGAATTTCGAGATTTCTGAGAAAACCAACAAAGACCCATGTCTGAATTTCATCCAAGAACGTATACACGTGTATATATACAGACCTGCAGGAGGGTTGGACATGGACAACGAGGGCACGGGTTTCGGGGAGAAGGACAGAGATGGGTGCTTTCAATGCAGCAGAAGGAGACAAGAGGGTGTTCTCGTCTTTGGACAGATGACAGATCACATCGGCCATGCAGATCTTCCCGACACACTCACAATCTGACCCATCGTTTTCTTCGTCGTCCTCGTGATGCTGGTGGTTGCAACCCCAGACACTGAGGAAGGGCTCGCCGGAGGATTTGAGGGCGGCGACGGCGTCGGAGACAGTGGCGGAGACGGCGGAGAGACACCGCAGCGGTGGCTTGCCGAGACAGAGGTCCGATACCTCGTGAGACAGGAGGCTCAATGCCATGCACGATGAGAAATAACCTGTCTTCTAGGGTTGGGAACTGAGGAACTCTCTAGAATGAGAAGTGGAGATGATGATGATGATGGAAGTGGGAGGGGAGATATGAAATTTATAGAAAACGAAATAGACATGGGTACGGTGTAAAAGTACCTGCAGCTCTAAGTGGGGCCGAACTATTTTTTTATAGACAAAATGAAATTTATTATCTTTTTTTTTATAGACAAAAAATCAAGTTACTGGAGATTTTTTTCTTTAATTTACTCGATAAAATATTAATCTATAACAGTAATTAAGCTGAATTAAATCTCAATTTTCTTGTCACAAACCTATGAATCAAAGCCTAATCTTGGTCCAACAACTCAATAATAATAATAATAATAAAGTTCATAGGATCCGACAAACAAGTTAGATATACTTATATTAGACCCAACAAATAAAAACAAAGTCTTTATAATTGTTACAAAAATAGAAGAAAATGAAATTGTGCAAATAGATCTCAATTTATGGCGAGCAAATGAAATGTGCACCAACGTATTACCGGAGTCAGATTTTGGGAAAATATTCTAAAATAAATATTAAACATTAAAATATACAAATACAAATATTATATATTTATATCATTTTAATTAAACCTTTGCTTATATATATATATATATATATAAATATGGAGGTTCGGTGCAAGTACTCCGGCTGCACTATCTAAATTTTAAAACGATGTTATGAATATATAGATGTTATAAACTATTTTATGTAAAATTTTAAGACAATAAAGTTGATCGGATTATAAAACTAAAGTATTATTATTTATAAAATTTTGTAAAAAGTATGAAATGCAGAAAACAAAATACTCAAATGCATTTGCAAAATCTAATCGATCCTGTCATAATATGCACATTGTTTGGTGTATGACGAGTATAGCCATTGTTCTCCATGATTTCCCACAATTGAACAGAGAGAGAATTGTATTCAAAGGACGTATATGTAATTATTTTATTTTGTAAAAATATTTAATTTTGTTAAAAAGTATTTTCATTTGTTTAAAAAATGTTTTCTTTTTAGTTGTGTTAAATTAAATTATTACACCCTGTCGGAGATGGTTTCGGTTCGGGTTTGCAAAGCAGAGCCGTGGGCTCAGCCACGTGGGGGGGCCCACTTTTACTTGGGTCTGATTTCACCGGAGAACCCATCTCCCCTATCTCTTTGGTTCCAAACATATTCTTTTACCGTTTTACCCTTGTATGAGTAGGGTTGTAAACCGGACTCATCCGGTTAGATCGGTTCAACCCGTTTTGATCTCAAATTTTTTGAAATCCAATCCATTTTTTAAAGAACCGAAAAATATTTAGTCCAACTCGACCCGTTTTAGATCACAAACCAAACAAATCGGTTCATGAACAAAATACCTAATTAAAAAACACAATTTAAATATTAAAAATAAGAAAAAATATTTTAAAAAAATAAAATCTAATTTGCAATGAATTCGGTTCACGACGGGCTCGTTCGCCTCATTTTTTTCAGATTTGAATTTTCTTAATCCAACTCGGTAAAATATTGATTCGCAAACCAGACCCATTTCGACATTTCTAATACGAGTCGAGTCGTGGGCACGTCTCTTCTACAAAAACCTCGTACCAAGTGTTTCCCCCATACCACAAACCAATTGGGTGTAAGTGGGTGTACAAAATAAAAAAAAAAGCAGATGGAACAGTGGACAGATATAAGGCACGCCTAGTAGCTAAGGGATACACTCAGCAAGAAGGAGTAGATTACACAGATACCTTTTCACCGGTAGCAAAACTAGTTACAGTCAAGGTACTCTTAGCTCTAGCTGCTTCGCAGAATTGGTCATTATCACAGATGGATGTCTCTAATGCATTTTTGCATGGGGACTTAGATGAAACCATATACATGAGCCTTCCACCGGGTTATACACCAAGTGGAGGAATCAAGTTACCTGACCGAGCCGTCTGTAAACTTCAGAAATCCTTGTACGGGTTGAAACAGACTTCTCGACAGTGGTACCAGAAATTTTCATCTGTGTTGTTATCTGATGGTTACAGACAATCGCAAGCTGATCACTCTCTGTTTGTACGGAAGCAGGGAGAATCCTTTGTAGCTCTGCTAGTATATGTAGACGACATTGTAATTGCGAGCAATAATGACAAGGCAGTTGATGACTTGAAGAACTTGCTCAGAAAGAATTTTAACATCAAAGATTTGGGCCCCTTGAGATTTTTTCTGGGCTTAGAGATTGCAAGATCTGCAAAGGGATCTCGATTTGCCAGCGCAAGTATTGTTTGGATTTACTCTCTGAAACTGGTCTATTAGGATGTAAGCCAGTCTCTGTTCCTATGGATCCAAACATTCACCTCAGCAAAGACACAGGAACACTTCTACAAGACTTGTCTTCTTATCGAGCTCTGGTAGGGAAATTGTTGTACTTAACAATTACCAGACCCGACATCAGCTTTCCGGTGCATAAACTGAGTCAATTCTTGGCAGCTCCAACCGATGAACATCTCAAAGCAGCTCATCGTGTAATCAGGTATCTCAAAAACAATCCTGGACAAGGCTTGTTTTATTTATCAGTTTCTAATCTCAAATTACAAGCATTTGCCGATGCTGATTGGGGAACGTGTCCTGATACATGAAGATCCGTAACTGGTTACTTAATATTTCTGGGAGAATCACTTGTATCTTGGAAATCGAAGAAGCAGAACACAGTTTCCAGAAGCAGCACCGAAGCCGAATATAGAGCTCTAGCTAATGCAACTTGTGAAATTGTCTGGATGACGAATCTGTTGAAGGAATTGCATATCTCTGTTGCATTGCCAGTGAATCTGTTCTGTGACAACAAGTCAGCTTTGTATCTCGCCTCTAATGCCGCTTGTCATGAGAGAACGAAGCATATAGAGCTGGACTGTCATCTTGTCCGAGAAAAGCTGCGTGAAGGTCTGCTTAACACAATGCACGTGAAGTCTGATAAACAACTCGCAGACTTTCTGACAAAACCCTTACAACCTGCTCTGTTTCACTCAATGATGGAACGCTTACAAACTTCAAGTCTATTTCTTCCTCCAAAGGAATCATAGACTTGAGGGGGGTATATCAGAGTATATATTATACAATTGTAAGCCTGTGAATGAAACAGAGGGTTTGGGTTTTATTCTGTATTTAAACATCAGTCGTGTACATGTTTGAACTAACAGAATATACAAAAATATTTTTCTCTCTCTAGCTTCTCTCTCTCTATAACGACTTCATCTTCTCCGGCGATCTTTTCCGGCACATCTGATATCCGCCGATTTAGTTTTGTTGCAGAAGAGCTTGAGATCCTTAATTTCAAGTAGAGCGAAAATTAATAAAAAAAGGTATATTTTTTAATTATTGTTTAAATAAAACTATCATAAAATGATAGCTAAAAGAGCATATGTCATACACTGAATCCGCTCCCTCTTGATGCTACGTGAGGCAACTATTATTGACTTAATTTAAGCCGTGCAAAATGAACGATGTTCGTTCGACATTGCCATCACATCAAACATGATAAGTAACTGAGTAACGTGAACATGCATGATAATATTATATTTAAGTAGATAGGTAAACAATTATATAATCAGACAATATAAAAAAAGAAACATTATAAAAATTAACGTGGAACATAACATGAGACAGCAGCTTGTATGACTTGAGCACCATCTTTTATCTTTTGATTTTTTTTTTTTGTGAATATAAGATGCCATGCTTTTCAAATTTTTTTATATGAAATAAATTGGATGCAGACCTCGTGGCTACGAATAATGCATGGTAGTTAGACAAAACCTTAGCACTTATTTGATAGCCATCTTTTCATTCATGCCGTGCTTAGTTGGTCGGTCCACATCTACATGTAACATTAAATACGCATATGAAAACAATATAAAACGACAGAATCAAATATTTCCTCACCATTTTCACTATGGAATCGTACGGCATGAATTGGGGCATCAAGAGGAGATCTAAAACCAAACCCTAGATGCCAAATATTGGTTCCAAAAGAAAAGTCCGGTGAAACGAACGGACGAACGAGAGACGGCTCTCCAGCTTTTGTCCATAAGACGACAAACATGATGATCTGGCACTGTCGGTATTTGGCACGTGCGGACAGATAAGCAGACCGCGATATATATATATGTAATTTGCGTACGTACGACAAATAATCAAAAGAGAAACGAACCTTTAATTATACAAGACATAGATCGAGACGCGGAGTTGCTTATCGGGGACCAGAAACCAGTTTAGTTTATTTCATCGTTTACCACTGTAGCTGTACATTACTGTCTGTATTATACATATATGTATACGTCAATTTAATCTATTTGAGAAACAGTCTTGGTCGTTCTTTAACTTACGAGAGCTAAATATCATAATGCACAAAATCAGTGAAGCGAAAGGAGCAAGGAAATTTTAGATATAAGCACGATTCATATATATATATATATATATATATATATATGTGTACACACATAATATAATACATATATAGGTATATATCATAATATAAGTTAATGAAAATAAAAGAGTCAATTCAATTTATCGTCTCAAACTTGAAGTACGTAATAATAACAACAACAATAAAAGTGAAATATCCGATAGAAGCCAAAATAGCAGCACTTTATATTATTCATCATCCTTCATAATCTGTATAATCATGTTCCTTCCTTGTTGAATCCACATGGTCGCTAAGGTCTTACGGACAAAGGGAATTGCTATTTAATTTTCTTAATTTCAAAAATTAATGTTTCTCATTCTCTTTTATGTTCAGACAGGAGAAGTACTTAATTAGTTGGGAGAAGAGAACTAGAAGAACTAACTCCCAAGCAAAGTGAACTGACTTTGGTTTACAACTGGTTTGTGTTTTAGGGTTTATATGTAATATCTTTCTGTATATATATATATATGCTTGAACGAAATTGAAATTATTTTTAAGACGTCAAATCTTTTATTGGCCCCAAAATTGGATATCCGCATGAATGATATATGTATATATATATTTTGATAATATGAAAGTTTACGAGGTTTCCATGTTACGGAGCTCTACTTTTATAGATTGGTTGAACTTTTACAATACTTGATTATTATATATAAATACAAATACCACTTATATATATATCTCAGATGATCGAAGAAATCAAATGTGAATGTTAATAATATATATATATATATATATATACAATAGTACAAATATGTTACATTAGTTTCTCATCCGGACTTGCATTACGAACTAAATTTCATATAAAGAATTTGTATTTATTTAGCATTTTCACTTATTCTTGTTTAGTCTTCCTCAAGACACGGTCGTTTCTGGATGTTAACTCGTTAAAGGAGGCCTATGGCCCAAAACATTTGTTGATGGGCTTCGTTTGAATCATTGCAAAAATCTTTTGATGGGCTTTTGTGTTTTCAAATAGTTGGGTTGAATCTATGTGCCCATGCCCATAAAAAAAAAAATCGAAATTCCTAGATTCTATTAATCCATCTACCTATTTTTTTTTTTAATTTGAAGAATAAATGGTACTTTGTTTTTTTAGTAATTAATAAAATATATAATCCAGACAGGTGGGTGGGAGAAAAACAAAAACAAACAGACACGACACCTAGTGGGAATAAACTAAAGTAGTTTCTTCCGTTTGGATAAGGCTCCAAGGTTCTTCTTCATCATTGCTCTTGCGGTGCCCACGTATATTTTTCCCAAAAAATAAAATAATAAAATATGCAATAAAAGACTGAATTAGCAAAAGAAATTGATATGTTAAAAAAATTTGAAAAACGCTAATTTTTTAATTCCGAAATGAGACATTCATAATACAAATCAAAATAAGCAATGACTTGAATTTTTTTTTTTGATAAAAATGACTTGAAATTTTCATTATGAGTTTATGGATATCACATAATTTATGTATAAAAAGATACAAATTTCAACGAGATTAATTAATATAACAAATTATTCTTAAGTAAAAAATTTTCCAAAACAAAACATAAAACTTTTTATAAAAAATTCAAATAGATAAAAATAATTTATAAACAAAAATATCCTATAAAAATATCCAGATTTTATAAAATAATTTATAAACAAAAGAAAATCCTATAAAATATCCAGATTTTGTAAAATATAGAAAAAATATATGAATTTTTAATTTGATAAATAAATATTCAAATATTATTTTTACGATCGAAATCAATTTTTTACGAATAAAGTTTGTTAAAATCAGTCCGTATATAAAATTATTTTAAATAATTTAGATAAAATTATTGATAATATAAGTTAAAATTGTATATAAAATTATATTCGATTCTAAAATTTTTATATTTTTTGATATATTTTAATATTTAATATATATATAATAAAAAATTGATATATTTTTTGTATTCGTAAATTGTAAAGTTAGGTTCTTTTTTTAGAATTTTTTGTAAAAAAAAAGAGAGAGAAAAGTTGCAGTGAGAAGATAAGAACACATAGAAGTACGAGAATGCTTATCTTGTGACACTGACATTGAAGAACCTTGGCCCACTTCTCGTGGAAATATCAAATACCAAATAAACGACGAGATAATCAAATATTACATATATATATATTTGCGGAAATTATAATCATATTTTATAATTAGCAAATATCAATCCATTTGCTCGTCTTCCCACAGAAATAACCAAAAACCAAAACACGTAGAAAACAAACAACGGGACGACCGCATGGATAAATACCGGCGAAAGTCCTTGGAGTTCCTTTCTATTTCCACATTCTCTCATTAGCAGCAGATTCATAAAGAGCCATTTGTGTGTCTGGTTAAGAATGTTGGCTATATTTCACGAAGCGTTCGCTCATCCGCCGGAGGAGTTGCACAGTCCGGCGTCTCACAAGTGTCAGAAGCCGCCGAAACTTCCAGAGGAAACCCTAAATGACTTTCTCTCTCGTTACCCTCGGAACACTTTCTCCATGTCCTTCGGACAAGCCGCTGTTCTCGCCTATGTCCGTCCCGCCGCCTCCTTCTCTGTTCACCAGAGGTATGTCATGTCGTTGAAGAAAGACCTCGTTCCTCTCTCTCTGTGGTTTCTGGGTTTTTTTCTCCTCTGCTTTTCTGGCGATGATCCGTCACTATATGATGATGATGATGATGAGTTTAGTCTCAGATTGTGTTAGACCTTGTTTATCTGATTTGAACCTCATTATACATGATGGTGATGATGATCTGTCTATGGATGTTGGGGTAAAACCGGTTAGTGAGAACATTTCTGGCTGGCAAAGCCCGATTGAACAAATTAGAACTTGTATCAGACGTTGTTTGACTGGAAATTTCTCTGGTTGTCTGATTTGATCCTCCATCATATGAAAGATTATGTTTTGTTCATGGGTTTATGTCGGGTTCGAGATGATGATGAAGATGTTCTTGTATGCGATGATCATCTGGAATTTGCTGATGGTGAGTGTAGGTTGTTTTGTGGGTTTGACGACATATACTGTCTGTTCCTGGGGAGCTTGAACAACCTGTGTCACCTGAACAAGCAATACGGTCTGACGAAGACAACAAACGAGGCCATGTTCCTGATCGAAGCCTACCGTACACTCCGTGACAGGGGACCGTACCCCGCCGACCAAGTGGTCAAGGACCTCGAAGGCAGCTTTGCCTTCGTCGTCTACGACAGCAAGAACGGTTCTGTCTTCGCGGCTTTGGTACCATTAATAGAACAGTCGTTATATATAGCGGCCGGATCATGCCTGCCAGAATCTTGTTATTAAGATCGAAACTTGAAGCTATATATATACACGCGCATATATAATGATGGGTGTTTCACTTGCAGGGGTCTGATGGAGGAGTGAAGCTGTTCTGGGGAATAGCGGCGGATGGTTCGGTTGTGATTTCTGATGACTTGGAAGTCATAAAAGAGGGATGCGCCAAGTCCTTTGCTCCCTTCCCTACTGGTTGGCAACACACTTTCTATATCGATTAGGGTTTAGCCGCCATATATACAATTAATTGAGAGTAGATGCATATACTGATCGTGTATATATATGTATATGGGTGGAAGGGTGTATGTTCCACAGCGAGGGAGGGTTGATGAGCTTCGAGCATCCGATGAACAAGATAAAGGCGATGCCTCGAGTGGACAGCGAGGGAGTGCTCTGCGGTTCCACTTTCAAGGTGGATGTGTACACACGTGTCAACTCCATCCCCCGCCGTGGCAGCGAAGCCAACTGGTCTCTTCCCGCCGACTCCCATTGATGACGACGATGATGTTCCATCTCTACCTTCTTTACCTCTTCTGTTTTTCTCTCTGTCACGTACTCTTTTTTTTTTTTGCCTTCATCCTCTTAATAATAAAAATGTAATTACGGGTTTTGTTAAAATAAACGTCTACTTTCCAATGTCATCTTTAGATCATTCCTAATCATATAATAAGCAAATATCAATCGTAAGGATCCAAATCCCGTTGCAACGCTGTAATTGATAAAAGGGCATATAATAAATTGTACCGACATATAGATTGGTGTAAAGTCTGGGCTTTTATTGGAGGTGGCAGCCCATGACTGAGACGGCCCAGTTGAAGATAGCCGAAAACTGGTTCTCTTTAGTCCCACATCGACGGATATCAAGATTAACAAAAGAACAGCTTCTATATTTAAGGAGCCCGAGCCGCTTCGTCCATCTTCACGGAGCCGTGCGATGAGCGCATAGCGAACTATTCTTTCGCCTTTTACTAAAGAATACCGTGTGCTCGTCGCATCAAGCGGCATACGCCTATTTTTGGAGGGGGTTTGCTCTCTGAGCAATTATCCCCCATCAAATCTGATTGAAAAGTTTTGAGTATAGATTTGGTAATGTAGATTTGTGTATTTCTAATTTTGATGCTAGTCCTGTCCATATTGTTTTAAAGTTAAAGCAAAAATCCGATGTAGTGCCCAAATTGGAAATGCGAGATTGGAACAAGGGCTTTGGATTAGTCTGTGCTTTGCTTACTGTGGGGGAATAATAATCCCACATCGGAAGAATGAGAGAGAGGAAGCGAGAGAGGGAGAGAATAAGTAAGAAGGAGCGTGGGGGAAGGGAGAGCATCTTTGCGCTTGGGGCAATGACGCAGCTAATGAGGTAAAAACCGAAGCGCGTCTATTGCTGGTTGAAAACTATTTCCAAACCCCCTCTTGGGCCTGGGCTTGACCCTGGCCCTCGAGAATTTCTGGAAGGGCTCCCTCCGGGGTTAAGGCCCTACAATTCTGTAACGAAATCTTTGAGGTAAATTAATTAATTGTCAAATGAGGAACAATGCATCGTCATACAAATCTGAAATCGAACTTGGTATGGGTTTATCTGGTAACATGGTCAAGTATAATTGAGCATAACCACTACTAATCCATGCAGCAGTGATCGAGTGTTCTACTCCAAAGTCTTAAGCGCTGCTTTTAATCCATTTTACCTCCAAATAAGAATAAAAGCGACATTCACAAATATTTGGCAAACTAAATAAGTCCGCCGCCTGAACATGAATGAAAACAATAGATACGGAATCAATGTTAAAAAGATAATGCCAAGATCCCATGAACAAGGGCCATTGAAACAGAAGAAGAGGAAAACGGCTACATGATGATCATATGAAAGAATGTCGTATATGTCTTCCTCGGTGACTTCCGACAACTTCAGAGAAAACACCGAAGGGCATGTCGCTAAAAATGGTGGTATAGGAAATTTTCCCTTTTCCGCCTATTTTTAACAAATATACATACATATATTTTATATATTCCCGACTCCGAGAAATGGCACGAGGCTATGAAGTCCGAGATGCAATCCATATCAGACAACCAAGTATGGACTCTGGTTGAAGCATCTGAAGGGATAAAACTCATCGGATGGGCCGACAAAAGTTTTTATACCATAAAGTTCGTGCACCTTAATTAAATCGATAAATTCAATTTTTTTTAAGGAAGTATTTTGGTTTAAAATAAGGTAAATTTCGTTTTAGTTAAAGAAAATAACAAAAATAACCTAAATTTGAATTACCAGATAATGTAAATATAATTATGTAGAAATAATCTGTTATATTTTATAATTTTTATTAGTTAATTTTATATATTAATTATTTTGCTCCTTCAAATATGTTCACCTCTCGGACAAAGCAGATCAGATGTTCATTATGGTTAACTTTACCCTCTCCACCACTCTTCTCTTTCTTTTTTTTTGTCTCTTTGTTAACCTTCACCTTAATAAATTAATAATAATATGCTTTTGCGCAAATTAATTTCGCTAATAATTAATCATGTCAGAAACGTTTTTTTAATTAGATTATTTTTCGTTTCGTATAAATATGACAAAAAAAAAATTTAACTTTAGAAGATCATCCGATACACCTAAACGTTTTTAATAAAATTATTTGAAATTTATTTACTTTTTAGATAAGATGTTGAAAATACGCCCACACAATATTGTAAAATAAGAATTCCCAAACTGATTCTATTCCTTTGACAAGAGTCAAGTACACTTCAAGATTTTCCAAGTAATACTCACTCACTCTCGTTCCACTCCCCCTGAGTAGAATCTCGTATCACAAGAAATTCTATCAGCCCCAAACACCCTGTGTGCAGCGCACACCCCGTGTTATCCCAGACCTCGTCTAGGCCCAATAAGAGGTTCTCCTGTTATTTCAAGGCTCCCCCTTAAGTATATCTCACTTTCTCTCAGATCACTCTCACCAGTGTTTCCCGTACAAAAGCTCTCAACCTTATTATCAATGCACTTGTTGTCTGTATCCATCACAAAGCATGCATTCTTTGTAAACTTGACTCGCATTCCATTGTCGCAGAGTTGACTAATGCTGATAAGATTTGCTTTTAGACCTTGTACAACCTTGACATCATGCAATCTTGGAAGACCAGTTTGATTAAGTGTTCCTTTGCCCAGTATTTTTCCTTGTTTACCATCCCCGAAAGTTACACTTCCTCCTTTCTGAACCTCTTCAAAGTCTTTCAGCAGATCTTGATTTCCTGTCATGTGTCTAGAACAGCCACTATCAAAATACCAGATCCCTGCACTGTTGTTTTGCTCCGAAGTATACGCAACATTGCACCTGATATCCGATTTTTTAACCCATCTGAGATTCCAAGTGGGATAGTAATGGTGTGGTGATGTATACCTATAGGCATTCTTGTTTCTGTGTAGGGAGAAACAGTTCCGTCGAATGTGTCCTTCCTTGCCACAGTGATAGCATATCCGATTCTCTGCTCGTATGCGTCTTGTAGCATTGTTCGAAAAGTGTTTTGATCCAGAACTCCTGATCATTGAGGAAGGAGCTTCTTGATTCAGATTTCCTCCAGACACAAACTTTGGAGTAGTTTGTATCTTACCCAGATAACCAAGTCCGGACCGATCACCAAAGTTTCGTCCTATGCCAAGTAAGTGATCAAGCTTCCCAGTTCCATTACCAAGAAGATGAATATTCTTCTTGGTTCCTTCCAATTGACATTTCATATTGGACGCCTCCTCTTCTTTCTGAAGCAATTTCTGTTTGGTGTCTCTCAGTTGTTGTTGGACTTGACTGAGTTCTTGCTCCAACTGTCGTTTCTCAATTATGAGTTGCTTGTTCATATCCACCAGTTTGGTCATATCTTTGAAAAGATGTTCCTCAGTAATCTCCTCATCATCACTGTTTGCATCTTGATCAGCTTCTTCTTCTATCACTCCTAGAAATGCCACAAAATTTGACAGTTCTTCTTCGTCACTATCGCTCTCAGTACTCGAGATATCCTCTTCATGAGTGATTAAGGACTTCCCTTTGCGCTTGAGGCATTCTACTTTCGTGTGACCGAAACCTTTGCATTCAAAACACTGAGTTTCTTTGAGGGTTTTCAAAACACTTTCTCTTTTTGCAATACTTGGACATTCTGCCTTCCAATGTCCCGTACCTTTGCACTCCAAACACTTTCCAGATTCTCGATCATTTTGATTCCCAAATTTCTTCCTCCCTTTGAAGAACTTGTTGAAATTTCTGACAACAAGTGACATTTGATCATGCAATTCTTCTTCAGTTAGCTTCTTGTTTTTCACTGGAAGTTTGACTTCTGCTTCATTTGTTTTTGTTTCAGGTACATGTAATGCCACTCCTCTTTTTGCATGAGCAGATGATCCTCCATTCATTAGTTGCAATCTCAGTTCATGTGCAGCAAAGGTACCTACAGCTTCCTTGAATGTAACAGTATCCAAGTTGTTTACTCCTTCAAAGACAAGGATCTGCGAATGATACTTAGCTGGCAAACTGTTCAGAAGTTTCTTCACCAGCTTGTCGTTGGTAATCTTTCTCCCAAGTACACTTGCCTCATTTGACAATGCACTCAATTTTCCACAGAATTCCTTCACGCTCTCATCATCTCCCATCCTCAGGCGTTCAAACTGTAGATCAATCATATCCAGTCTGTTCCTTTTTACTTTGGAAGTTCCTTCATGAATAAGTTCCAGAGTATCCCAGGCATCCTTCGCCGTTTCACATCCTTGTATTTGTTCAAATTCTTCAGGACTGACACTGCTGAAAATGATTGATAACGCTTTCTGATTCATAGCCGATTCCTTTTTTTCTTGAGCTGTCCATTGAATTTTTGGCTTCATCACTATGGTTCCGTCAACAACGTCAGTTGGTCGAGTCCATCCATCAGTGACAGCACTCCACGTATCTTCATCAAGGCCACGAATATAAGAGCTGATCTTCACTTTCCAATGCCCATAGTTGGTTGAGTCAAGCATAGTCGTTTTTCCAAACGATTGCGAGTCTTTGAATCCTTCCATTGTGTGATACTGAATCGTACACCGATATGAGAGGAAA
Source organism: Tarenaya hassleriana (assembly GCF_000463585.1). Lineage (NCBI taxonomy): Eukaryota > Viridiplantae > Streptophyta > Magnoliopsida > Brassicales > Cleomaceae > Tarenaya > Tarenaya hassleriana. The sequence continues at coordinate 2,639,776 of NW_010965372.1, read as the reverse complement.
GAAAACTTTCCTGCGATCAGTGACCAGCTCTGATACCAATTGAAAATACGCCCACACAATATTGTAAAATAAGAATTCCCAAACTGATTCTATTCCTTTGATAAGAGTCAAGTACACTTCAAGATTTTCCAAGTAATACTCACTCACTCTCGTTCCACTCCCCCTGAGTAGAATCTCGTATCACAAGAAATTCTATCAGCCCCAAACACCCTGTGTGCAGCGCACACCCCGTGTTATCTGACGGATAATAAAAAAAAGGCTTAAAAGCTTGGCAACGTCACCTAAACCAATGTCAAATCTATACACTTTGACAAAAGGGCGAATGGCACTGAGCTTTTTTTTTTGGTTGTTGCTTGGAGCCCTCCACCTCCATTAGAGACGAACAGGCAATCCAAAGTTCTGGAAAGCTCTGATTTCGCCACGTAAGCCGCCCGTAACGATCACCATCGACCAAGCCGAAGCACACTGGCTCGGATTCTGCGGTCCGTAACCATTGGACATATCGACGCTGACTCTCGGGCTGTGAGCTCGGGTCTTGGCTGCCGCCACCAGGAGGTTCTCCAAAGAAGTAGCGGTTAGTTGCGCTTGATATGATACCATTGGTGATGACGGTCTTGTTGGTCTCGAGCCATGGTGGCTCCTCCACTGGGGTTGGAGGGTTATTAGCCGTGAAGGGCGACTCATCGGGCGGGCTGCTGATTCGGGTTGTGCTCTTGCCGGGCCATGGTACAGCAACTGACACGTCTTGACAGTAGAAATGTTCGAATGAGTTTGTGACTGTGACCCGTTTGCTTCTGCCAGTTCGGGAATCTGAGTCGTAGTAATTCCATACGTATACTTGAGAGTCCTCGCTCGCGGATACCAAGTATTTGCCGTCTGACGTGAGAGATGCCGAGATTTGGCTATTTGTGTTTCGGAACCCTGCAGCGACAGAACACAACTGCACTTAAAGACCCTTCAAAGATTCATGTCAATTTTACTTCTGAAGAAGTATACCAAACATGATTCTCAGACAAAAACTTAAAACGAAATGACCCAAGAAATTGTAATTCGATTCCATCTACGAAAAAAACTAATGGTGGTCACTCCCTCCCGATCCGCAATGGTAGTATCGTTACCTTTAAACTTGTGAACAAGATCAACGCCATCAACAACACGTGTGCGTGAATCCGCAGATGTGATGAGCACTTCAGATGAACTACCGGGCACAAACTGAGATGACAGGAGAATATTCAGGCAACCATTGCGGAAGAAAAAATAATTACAATGTATGTAAACAAAAAAAAAACGGTAAAGAAAGCGGGAAATGTACAGAATTTAACTGTTTTTTTTCTCGGTAGTTTGGTTACCTGAAAACCAGTGATTTTCTTGTGATTGGCTTTCTTTTTCCTGTTTTGTAGATTGATTTCGCTCTTCGTCTGCAGCTTGTTATCTACATGAATACAGAAACGTGTTCTCACAAAAATAAATTGAGCTTCTGAAAATTCTCGGTAAGCAAAAAGAATGACGAGATGAAACCGATTTATTATAGGTTCAAAGAGAAGGTAAGAGGTCAATTAGAGATTATACCCGAGGTGTTGTACAAGCAGCAAGTACCCTTGTATGAACCAACCAATGCACCCTTCAAAGATAAAAATGAGCATCATAAGCTACAATATCATCTTGTTACCACCGTTAGAGCGGATTATAGCGAAAGATATGATCATATATACGGTAAGTACCAGCCCGTCAGGTGTATAGCAGGCAGCGGTAACCATCTCGTGCAGATCGTTCCAATCAACAACCTGATGATCGGGAATGCTCCATATCCGAACTTTCGCATCCAAGGATCCACTGATGAAGTAACTTTCATCCATGGGATTAAACTGGATGCAAGTCACTGTTTTGGATGGAATCCAAATGAAAATAATGAGAGGAAAAATCTTTACACCAACAAGTCTAAATACCCCTAACAAGACTCCGATATACATTGTAAAAGGCATCTCTCCTTTCAATTTTGCAAGGGATTTCTAAATGAAAAGGCTATAACCATACACTCTGAGATGTCATTCCGAAATATAACGTTAAGCAAGATTCCATTCAGCAGAAACAGAACTCTCGGCATTTTGGAGAAGTTCTACTCTGCAAATTGTGTATGGTGGTTTCCTAAAGACTAAGAACAAAGTTGAATTTTTGGACTGCGGACATAAGAGATGCATTAGCTTACCATAATCACTATGTGAGAAGACTTTCAAACATGTCTTGCTGGATAAATCCCACAAGCGAACTGTCTTGTCCATTGAAGAGGAAAGAAGGCGCTGTAACCAAAAACAACAAAGAGTGAAACCATTCTTAACTAATTCAAAACTGCATCTGATTCATGAACAATATTGTCTGAAACCCATTCAGAAAACATAATCCCGGGCATTTAGCAACTTGAAGTAGCTTTGCATAGATAAGTTTTCTCGAGACAAGGTTGGCAGTACTTTCACGGAATCATATTTTGGGCAAAATGGAATGTGTGGGTACCAACCTGAGATTTGGACCATGACAAGTCAAGCACATCATCCAGATGCCCTACAAATGAACAGACTGGTTTATCTGAAAGACCAAAAACTGTCTCTGGAACCACGGTATTGTCCAAGCTCACTGATTTGCGGCTGAAAGATGTTCTCCCTCTTCTCCTCGGCGATACTAGCGCAGGTTCTGGTGACCCATTTGCCAAAAGGAACAAATTTATGCTCCCATCCTCTGGTTTGTCCATTGACAAAAGTTCTCCCTTCCTTTCTGATTCGATAACCTGCCAAACATGAATCACCCGATCCTCACCAGCACTTGCAAGATATCTGCCATCCAGACTGAACTTAATACTCCAAATTGACCCTTTATGGGCCTGAATGTCTTGGCTCTTGAAAAGTGCTGTGAGCTCTTTACACGACTTTCCATACTGCCTGACCTTAACTCTCTCTGGTTCATGAAAGGACATATCGCGGCTATCATCAGTTGCAGAGCTAAACCTCTGACCTCTTTCTGACAAGGAATCTCTGTCATCTGTGCTTGGTCTCTCTTTGTACCCAGTCATGTTACTAGCAACACTCTTTATACTCTTTAACCAACTACCTCTTCGTCTGTGCTTAGTCACTCTATTTCCATTACTGTCTGTGTTCAATTCCCTTATATCTTTACTAACGTCTTCCACATTTTGCCTCCTCATCAACTCAAGGACAATTGGGGACGTCCCGACACACATTTCAAACTCCTCCAGAGTCAATTGCCGACCAGTACCAACCTCCTTCAACTTCTCCAACATCCCATCTTCCCGAACCTCATTCACCACAAACTCTTTACCGGTATCTAGATTCCTGATTGTGCACATTTGCTCCTCCAGACCAACATCTGTGCCGTTTGCATGAGATGAGTTACAGCTTAAACTACTACTTAACCTCGGTTTCTCTCCAGTGTCCCTAAAAGGGCATTTCACCGGCCGTTTACTTGGAAAATCAGCACCACAAACAGACAAACGGTTACAGTTGCTTCGTGTACACGGCTTCCCACCACTATCCACATTGGAACAAATGGCTTTATCGTTGTGCGTATTTACAGAAGAACAAACAGAATGCGTTGATGAAGAACAAGAACACGAAGAAACATTACGCAGTTGGAGCTGATCATGATCCACATTGTCGGTCGCTGCACCGTGTGATCTCAGCCGGACAGAGCATGATGGACCAGAAGACACACTGCCGTTTCCGCAGGCGAAACTTTCCCGGTGATGCTTTCGGGTCAAACCATCAGATGAAACCGATCGGGAAAAATGGGCACTACCCATTTCCCTTCTTCGGCTTCCGGGCCGAAACTGGGTCGCCGGTGGGAGATCCGGGTCGTTGCTAAGACCCATTTCGCGCAAGAGCTTGCTTCGCCTCTCCGACACAGATTCCGGTTCGGATTTCCACAGTTCGAACCCAGGAGGGCCCATAGGGAACTTGGGAACGGGAAAGGGGTTCGGATCATGGGCCGAATCCGAAATGCCAGGGTCGGAGTCGTAGTCGGAGTTTGAAGTGGAGCAGGAGCACGAGGAGAGGACGCGGTCGAGAGACTCGTAGAAACACTCGTTACCTTCTTCTTCGTCGAATTGGGCGACGTCGTTTCGTGGGCTCATCTTCTTGCTAGTCGTCTAGTTCTTGGTCGGGGCAAGGGCATTCCCATCCCAGACAGGGAAAATGCCCCTGCAACACTCTCAAAGCACGATCCGACACGCTTACAGGATTTGACTTTCTGTTTCGAGTTCTTCGAGTTCAGTAAATTAGGGTTTCCGAGAATCCACAAACTCTCCAATGGGGCTTGAGGAGAGAGTCAGATCGGATTAATGGGTTGGGGAGAGAGAGAGAGAGAGAGATGTTAACAAGAGAGAGAGAGAGAGGGGGGAGGAAGAAGCCATTGTATTTTAGCTTTAATTTATTTCTAGAACACCGTATTAATTGAATCTATTTATTTAGCATCTTCTTTTTACCTTTTTTTTAAAAAAAAATTTAATTCAACATGCCTGTAAAAATACTTACCATAGAAAATTGGAAGTCGTTAATATATAATAGTAAATATCTATGATTTTTTGAAATAATAAAATATAATGATATAATTTTCAAACATTTTATACGATCTCACTTTTTGGCTATTTATATGTAATACGTATAATAAACCATTAAAATCAGCAAGAAAAAACATTAAAAAAAAACGCTAGTAAATTTTGGATTATGTATAGGGAAAAGAGCATAATATCTTAATGTGGGATCTGAAAAAGAAAATCGACTAAAACTAATTCTAGTTCTAAAGAGAGATCATTTCGTGAAACGGTAAAAATAAGTAGAGTAAAAAAAAAAAGTGAATTTACATCGATTAATAAATGATTTAAAAAATGAAGAAACAGCAAAACGTGACGGATGAAATAGACGTACCGAAAAGACCTTCTTCCATATCTCCCGTACGAAAAAACCACACAATGCTAAATAAATGCTTATTTACTATTTTTCTTTTTTCTTTTTTCACTTCGAAATTCTGAAAAGATTGTATTATTAAACCAATAAATGACAAAAAGTAATTATTATCATTATTATTGTTATTGTTATTTACTTATGTTGGACTTTTTTGGGCCTACGAGGTGAGCCCACATCTCTAAGTAGCGAGCGGCCTGTGGCGGCCTTAAACGTGGCTGTACCTCTTTTATTTATTAAATAAAATCTATTTTTTAAAAAAATACATTTTTCATTAAAGATTCATACATTATATTATACATGTATATATATATATATATACACAAGACAATAACTTAGATTAATAAATGTGAGATATATCCGTGAACTAATTTGGTGGAATTTAGGATACACGTAGAGTCGAATTCTAATTCTTATAAATAATATATTAGAATCCAATTGTTAAATTTTAAATGCCTAGTTTGTCTGTGTTTCCTATTGGCAAAGTGCATATGCAAGCTGTCCATTACATCATATGTACTCTCAAAAGATATTTTTTTTTATTATTAAAAACAAAACTCTCAAATATTTTTTTTTCTTCTGAATAATGATAAATGCTAAATATTTTTGTAAAGTTGTTGCTTGTTCGCTGCTGTGTGTGTTATTACAAGACATGGGGTTCTTTCACTTTTCCATCTTTTGTATATGGTCTGTCCAAAACTTTTTGCATAAATCAAATTTAAATTTTCATAAAATAAATGAAATACTTTGCTAAATAAAATTGCAATCTTCTTTTTTTTTTCCCATGTAATAAAACTTTTTTTTTGTTACATAGAGTTTCTAAATGCTAGAGACTAATTTTTTATTTTATTTTATACATATTAGCGAAATACTTAAAAGGGTTACAATAAGCCTAGGATGGTTCCTACTCATTTCTAATAAATGATTAGATTAGCACAGCTAAATCATGCTAATGAGATCCAATAATATCTTTAGCCCTTTTTTTTTGTAAAATTTAATTAATTAATTATACGGTTATAAATGGCAACCCAATAGAACAGGTTTTCAAATTTAAATGTAATCACAGACACATCCACATGGGTTGATTCCTAACACAGCCTGGTTTAGTTAATTAAGCCTGTGAGGGTTCCTGTCCTAAACCACTGAATTTTAATCACGACCTTTAAAATATACAAAAATATTATAATTATAATAATAATATATATTTTGTGTACATGATGATGATGATGCACCATTTCTCTTCCATTAATACTAATCTGCTTAAGGTTCTTTAATTAATAATTAATTATAAAACAGTGTACCGAAATATTGGAAATTAATCTATATCATTGTGTTTGATATGTGTATTGATGATAGAAACGACGACAAAATAAAATATATTGAAGATAAAATTGCACCGACAGTTGAATATATTCGGATTTAAATATTTTAGCATGCTATGAATAAATAATCAATTGATAATTATAATTAGTTTCGCGGTAATTAATTAGAATTATGTTGGAGCTATGTATTTCCAAATTTATGTCTTGTAAAGTGTTACGTCGCTAATCATAGGTTTGGACACACAAAACCTAATCATAACCAAAATAGAGGAAGAGAATGCTTTATATTTATATTGGCCTGAGGGTATAAATGTTTGTTCGAATCAAATAAAACAAATCCAACAAAAAAATGCAATAAATTCATTTAAATAATACAAGAATTGGTTCTTTAATTAATTAGATTAGTTGAATATACACATATATAGGTTTTAATGTTTTAAAAAACCATTATTTTTTTATTACAAATATATTTGATCGTCAAAATTTAAATGCAGGTCATCGTTTCAAATTTTCAAATTTAAAGAAATATATGAAATATTGAAGATATTAATATGCTTTGACAAGAAAGTGTTCAAGTGCACCCAAAGTGTTATTTTTAATTTGGAACTTTAGGGCAAGATAAAATGATAAATATCCATGAAATTAAGGATATTAAGAATATAAAAAATATTTAGAAAAAAGAGTCTACTTGCCTCTTTGAACTCCCACTTCATTTTGTTCCCTCTAACTTGGTGAAAATTTCCGGCAAGGATCATATGCTGCAGGTGCCATGTCACATGGTCAATAATATCTTATAAACTATAAATTTTAATTAAAAAAAATAAAAATTATATTTAGCAGTGAATTTGATAGTAGCACAAAAGAATAAATGGGCCTTTGGGCCTCATAAAGTCTAATTGGCACATATTTGGGTCTCATAAATTGGGACTAAATGGGCCTTTGGCTCAGTTCATCACCATCATCATCATCACCATCATTACAATACAAGTATCAACAAGAAGAAAGGAAACTTGTGATTACATTGAGCAAATCTCCAAGACATCATCATCAATACAGTATCTATACAAGTAACTACACAAGCTACAGCAATGAACAAACCGGAAAACCCACGATTATTCTTGTAATAACAATGTGTAAAACACTGATTAAGATGAACACAACAAAAGAGAATGTGGGGAAAAGAAAAAACCAGCGCGTTGATAAAGCTAATAGGGAGATAGAGAAGCTTCCAAGGCGTTGGAGTAGAAGAAGTAGTAAAACTGAGAGGCAATGGCCGTGAAGAAGACGAAGGCAGCTCCTGCACCGAACACGCCCTTCCGAAGAGTCTGGCAATCGGGAGGGTTGTCCATGAACATCGTCCTGTACTTTGTGTGGTACGCGTTCTCTACCGATCCCGCTAGCAGACAGATCTCCGCAACCACGAAGAACAACCTGTCCTTTCAAATTTCAGTTCATTTTCTTGCAAGATCCCTATTATATATTTCCAAAAGGGTCTTCGATTTTTTATGCGTATGTATGATTGGGTGACGGTTTTTGTTACCAGCAGACGATGAAGAGGACGAGGGCGCCTGCCCTAGAGCCACCGGGACGCAAAGGCTTGCCGCAACAGAAGCATCGGCTGGGCACCA
>NW_010965372.1:2617643-2631652 GCF_000463585.1 Tarenaya hassleriana | reverse complement strand
TCAGGAGGACTTGACCGGCCAAGAAGAACAAGAATGCTCCCACACCATAGCCTGTCGCTTTGTCTGAATCATACACGCAGTAGTTGTACTGTAGTTCTGTGTCTTGCACCACCTTGGCCTGTCGATTTGAGAACATTTTACAACGCCCGGTTATAAACCCGAACACAAGCACAACCGATGAACCCGGATGCGATGCTCCCCGCATAAATTAACTTCAAGACTTCGTTTCTTGACAACATTGTGTATAACTAAGGGCGGTTTTATATTTGATAACTATGGTTTAATACCTAGAGTTCCCTCTATATATAACTAGGTTAACTCAAGGTTAAACCATAGTTGGTTTAGTGAGCAACTCCTTAATACTATCCTTTTACATAGTTTGCCAAGAAATGAAATCTTGAAGCTTATGTGGTGAATTCTATAAAAGGGTCGCATTATATTTTACAATTGTTAGTCCTCTATGTAATTGTATCTATATAAACTAGAGAACTCTACAGGTTAAACAAACCATATATAGGTATAAATTACAACAGGTTTAATATGAATATGTGAGGGGACTGAATCTTGATTTAGGGATTCCCGATCTTCGGAAACGTACCGTGCTTCGTCTCTGTTCAGCGGCGACGGCTAGACCAAACGCGATGACGTGAAACGCAAGAACCAAGGCCGAAACGATCTTGGAAGCCATGGATCCAGAGAGAGGCTTTTCTCCTTTCCTTTCAAGCTCGGCCTCTCTGCAACCTGTGTTTTTTTACAATTGAACAAGAGGTGTTCAGGAAAGTATATATGCAACAACAAGTCAAGGAATCTTGGAATGCAAATAAAACGATGAGTGGAATTTGTGGTTAAGAGATTTGATCGTTTGGCCTAAGATGAAAAGGGACACGTTACCATTTTCTTTGAAACGTGTATTCTACCTGTAAGAGAATCCTCTTTAGCTTTAGCACATAAGGTACTGGCCGATGCTTAGAACAAAAGCTATGAGATATGTTTTCTTCTTGATCAGAATCCTCTTCACAAAAATTCGATGGATTCATCGGAAAATTTACAATTTTATTATATAGTATTATTATTATTACTACTTGTTTAAGCCTATTTCAAGAGAAAAAGTCTCTAAATATATTTCATTTTATAGATTTCTTTAAGTAATATTTATAAATAAGTGTTATCTAGTAGTACTCGGGCGGGTGGCTATAATATCTTTTGTTCCATTGTTTTGGTTTGAATTGTACAAATATTTATTTTCATAAATAAAACTTAATGTAAGAAAAATTTTCTTCGACCCAAACGATAAAATAAAATTGGGGAATCAGATTCCCACTCGATGAGTTGGTGACGTAAATATCTATAACCCACAAAAAAATTAAAAAAGAAATAAAAGTAGAGACGAAGAAATGGTTGCCGTAGGAATGAACGGTCAAGATCAATCTATCAGAACTATATACGACAGATCCTACGCCTGCGGCTTCTATGATCATTTTTTTTCCATTGTGAATATATTATTACATATATTGTGGGGAAACAAGAATAGATTCACATATATATATGTATGTATATATATATATATCATAAGCTATGATCATATCCAACTCCTATAATCTGAAATATTTTTTCACAATAGATAATATATTTCGTTATTTTTTAACAAATGAAAATAACACGTGTTACGATATATTTATCTGGTAACTAATTTTCGATCCACACAAAGTATAAAAAATGAATGAATCGATTTACCAAAACAATATCAGAAATAACATTAATAATATTTTTTTTAAAAAAGAAATAACATTAGTTATTGAAACACGGAGCAAACCAATTCCACATACATCCCCTCCAATGACATATAAACAACACAACAATGTGAGTCTTTTCAACAAATAAAATCAAATACACAATTCTTTTTTTTTTTAAGGAAAATCTTAACCTCTCGTGCAGACAGAACTGAACTCAAACACACAAATCTTTAGTTCACTTCGAAGACACGGACAGATGGTGCCGATGTTTCCGGCAAATCTAACTCCGGCTTTTCCTTCCGAACATCAGAAGTTTCCGGAAGACTTTGGCCGTCGCTTTCGGAGATGTTTCTTCGCTGTTCCATTTCTTGCGTGAATGGTCAGACTGGATCGATTCGCCCGACGGCGGCGTCGAGATGTTGATCTCCGAAACCCTAGGTGACAGGTAGTACTTCTCTTCCATGTTCGTCTCTGAGAATGTCACCGATTTCTTTGGAGATGCCATCTTTGTCGGGAATTTGTTGACTTCTGCAACATCCTCCGATTGATTCTCTCTGGTGATCTGTTTGTCTTCGCAAATGGGCATCGATGTCTTCTCACTTTCATGGGCAACGATCATCTGGGCTTGTGCATGCGGGTTATAATCATCGACTGGTTTCGCATTGGAGTTCATGGGATCTGGAACATGATCATGTGGTCCTGTCTTCTCCCTGGTTTTCTCTGTTGTTGAAGATACGCTATGCAACTCCTTGATGTCTTTGAAATCATCAACAGAAGAAGCAGGAGGTGCCTTACCTTGTTTTGATGGCGAATCCAATGGAAACTTTGCCCCGTAATCTTCTATATTCTCCGTGATCTCGGTACTCGGCTCGCGAGAAAGCCCTGGACTAATGGTTCCTGGTCTGCCTTTCTGACCGGTCTTGTCTGAATTCAACTTCTTGATGTCCTTAGTCTTGGTTGCTGCTGCTGCTATAGGTTTTGAACCTGCACTTGTTCTTCTGATTGGTGGTTTTTGTTGGACTGTCTTCGATTGAGCTGATGGCTCCTTTGGTGGAACGGGCCGAGCAACAGCCAGACGCTCTATTGTGGAGCTTCTCAGTACAGCTCTAGGCTTTGCTTGCGCCGGTTCTGGTCTTGCCTTCTCCTCCTTCGTCGGAGTTTTCTTGGGTGCCAAGGAACTTGGTCCGTTGCCAGAACTTCTCTCGGTTATTCTCTTCTGCCTCTGCTTCAAAAGTTCCTCCATTCTCTTTCTCCTCTCTTCTTCCTGCCAATGGAAGCAAAATGAATTGTGAAGAAACCGTGTAAAAGCACGAAGACAAGCAAGTAGATGAAGTGAATTATATGTATACCCTCTCGGATTTGCTGTTCGGGGCAGCAGCCCGACTTCCCCAAGGAGGCCTCTGGGCTTTAGATGTGGGATTGGATCGATTTGAAGCTCTTGACTTTGCATCCTTGCTTGTTGCCGGTCTCCCTCTTGAGGCCGGGTTCTTCTTGTCTTTAGTACCTTCAGAGGTTTGCTCAGCAGCAGATGCCTTTGTTCCGGCTTCTGCACTGATTTCGCTTGCTAAAATACCGTTCTCATACTCAATTTCAGGGGTCCAAGGTGCTGGCACTGGTTCAGAACCTGGTTCACGTCCAATAACCATGAAAAGGTCATCCGGTTCATGTGTGGCTACGGGTTTGTTATGCGTTGTCTCGGGTGTACGGTTTTCATGTTGAGTAATCCCGACTATTTCCGATACCATGATATCTGTTCTGGACTGAGACTCGGATTGGTTTTCCGCATGAGGTTGTATCATGAATGAATCATCGGTCAGGACATCTTTCCCGCTCTTCATTACATGGAACTGGTCTCCGGAAAATGTCTTGATGAGGGCGGAATCATTCTCCTCCTCGTTTGCTATTGGATCTGATTGGTTATGGAGCAACCAATCTCCTTCTGTTTGAGCTCTGATCATCTTGGATCCACCATTCTGAGACATGTCTGCTCGTGAATAGCTTCCGGAATCACCAGTTCTATGGGAAAACAACATCTCTTCGTCCTCGTTTTCTCTCCTTATCGGGCGGAAATTCTCCTCTGTATCAAAATTCTTGACACGGGTTTGACCGCCATTCTCTGTATCTCCATTAACCACCAGAAAGGAATCATCTGAAGGTGGCTGTCTCTTTCTGACAACCTTGGACTCCATCTCCAATGGAGATGAGAATCGACCTGGTTCTTCCTGGAGAGGTAACGGTTCCAGTCCGAAGTTGTCTGAATCTTTGTCTTTCAAGAGCAGGCTCTGGAAAGCACCCCAGGTATCATCAATCCCTTTGGTTTCTTTTGAACTCACTGCATCATAGGAATCATCGCCTCGATGATGTTCTTCTTCGCTGCTCTCATGGCGTTTCTTCCTTTGACGGCGTGAACTTGATTTATGCCGTCTCTCCAGTGACCCGACAGCTTCCTCCACTTGCTGTTTGATAGAGTCTCCATCGATGAATCCTTCTTCTTCACCGGAATCCTCAGCGGAATCGCTGTCTTTCCCTCCGTTCCTCTTCGAAGTAATGTAGTTTATGTTGCGGATCACCACCTTCTTTGACGATTTCTTCCCATGATTTCCTTCCACCGAATCGCTCGAATCACTCGATTCGGTGGATTCATCATGTTTCGACTTCTTCTTCTTCTTCTTCCTGGAAGATTTCCGGGTTTTATATTCACCCGGCTCCGAGTCTCCCATGTTTACGGGCCATTGCATATACGGAGGCGGTGGCTGCATACCCGGAAACATATATCCATGATAAGGAGGCATGTACTGAGGATTCAGCCATGGCATTGCCATTTGAGCCTTCCCGTCAGCAGGCTGAGACAATGCCGCTGCTCCATCTGCACAATACAGGAATAAGTTTCAGGTGTCGACACTACGAGTAAAAGAGAATATAAAGGGTGTGATCCATCAAGGTACCTTGGCTCGTCTCTAAGCTTCCCTGGCTCGAGCCATCCATTGCGCTTCCTAGCTTCACGGTCTGAGAATTCATCATATCGGTCTCCTCACCGGCAAGTATGATATCGGAGTTCACCATGAATGACGACAGGTCGGGACGGGGCAACGCCTGCATAGCCGCGATCTGATCTACCCATAGTCTATCCTCGTTCTTTCTCTTGCACAAGTCCATGAAATTCAGACATGCTTCCCTGGAAACACAATCCATGAAGGCCGAGGTTTTTTTCTTCTTTGAAATGTTCGATGGAGCTGGGAATGGTTCAGTACCTCAGGCGTGCAGCTCCAAACGCGTCTGAAAATGACAAGAGGTCATCCATGTAGTCGAGTTCAAACCCGACGACAAGAGCTCGGGCGTAAGCCATGGCTTGCTCTTTGCACAGAACCGCCTTTCGATTCTCTAGGACACGTTGAAGACGAACCCTGTTCACCATCATCGTCATCAATGGACTAAATTCATTGTACTTTCAAACCCAGAAGATGTACATTTTACTCACTTGGAGTTCTCTTCCACATCGTCCACTTCATGTTTGCCTTTTGCCTACGCAGAGTCACGGCACATGAGTTCACACTACATGACAATCAATCTACATATATGTACATGCTGAAGGATGTATTACCACAGATAAAGCCGCTGACTTGTGGGAATTCCATGCTGATTCATTTCCTATGTAAACAGATGAGATACAAAAAAGGTTGAAGTTTTTCAGAAACCCTGAAACGTTATCTGTGTAAGATGGGTTGTCGGTTTGAGATGATCATTTTCATAGCAATTGTGGGTCTCTGTCTCCACGAACTTACCTTCAGTGTCTCCGGCAATGGCGGCTCCGTTTGAAAGGATCGAATCCTCGATCTGCTCAATCTCCTTCTCCAGCGTCACAAACCTCTCAAGAACCTCCGGTGTGCTCACGAACCGCACGAATCTGTCACAAAGGTTGAAGCTTTTTGACATTCCGAGAGACAAAAACAGAGGAGAATTTCAAGAAAGACAGCAAGAGTTTGCCTCTGAAGAGTGGCTTTGGTGAACCAAGGAGAGGCAGAGGAGGAGGGCCGGAGAGTAACAGAGTATCCGCCTCTCGAAATCTGATCTCTTGCGCTCTTGAGATGCGACACGAATGGCTGAAACAGGCCCGAAGCGAGTTTCTCGCTCTCACCGCCGGAGAAAATCACCAGATCACATCTTCAGTCAAAGAACAGAACAGAGTTCATGAGAATCTGGAAGGAATGAAAAAAAAAAGGAATGGCGTTGCATGAAAGACAGAGTTCGAGTACCTTGTCCTGGTGGGTGTGAGCTGAAACAGAGCATAGTCGATTCTAGTTCTGGGATCCATCCAGACCCAGCAACAGAAGAGATAAGGATCAGATTTGTCGGACAGAGATAGAAAGATCGGTGGATGTTACAGGCTCGAAGTGGTCAAAGAATGGGGAAATTTCATGGGGATTTGGAGCTATGTCGAAAGATTCCGGTACTGACCAGTCATGCCCATGGAATTTGCAGAGAGCTAGAGAGAGAGAGAGGGAATGTTTGTGACAACTCAGGGGAGGAAGAAGAGAGAGAGAGAGAGAGAGAGAGAGAGAAGAGTTCTGAAGATAGAGAACCCGAAGCACCGCACATGGATGGAAGTTCAGACTCACATGAAGAAGAAGAAGAAGCGGAGAGAGAGAGATTTTTGTGTAGTTTAATAATTAATTAAATAATAATTGAGCACGTGGGTCCGACCGCCATGTACGCCGACACACCCACTTCACCAAGTATATATCTCCTCTATTTCATTAGGTTACTTATATATAACCTGGTAAATAAATTTACATTTTCTTGCGTAATATAAATACTTGTATTTATCGCATGATTATAAATTATAATCAAGTTAATAATAAAAGGGAGGAGAAGGTATGGTGTTTTGTCGGAGGAACGAATCAAAAGCGTTGGTTGAGGTGTCAGTTCTGTTCTGTCAAACCTTGGATACGAAGAGACACAGAGATGAAGATGAAGAAGAGTGTAACACTCACACACTCTCCTTTTTCTTTTTTCTTTTTTCTTTTTTTTCCTTCTCTTTGCTTATTTGCCACTCTCACTCGCTTCCAAGGACAAAATAAATACGTAAATAATTATGTATATATAAAATATATGGAATTTTGTGTGATGTTGACATTTTTTTTATATGTCTATGTGTTATGGGGAAAGAACAATTGTACTGAAACTCACAATTATATGTATATATATAGCAATATCTGTAGTAGTTTTGAATTCTCCCAAATTCGTTTGTTGAAAAAAAAAACGTCATTAAAAAATTGTCAGTGTATGCTTGTAATTCTTTTTATTTTATAATACAACGTAGAAAAAAACTATAGTTTTTATTCATAAATTGTTTTAAAGATTGGTAACACAGAATCGGATTCTCCTAAATTTGTTGATATGATGAATTGCATATGACAATTAACAAAAACCGGATTTCATAATACGGGTAAAAGGTTATAATCATGATAGGTTTGCACCAAATTAAGTAGCTAATTACATCAGATTAAAGATTCCTATTTACATTTTTTTCCCCTTAAAGGAAGCCACGGGATTATAGCCAAAGCTCCTAACCACTTGCAGGTGGAGCCAACTCTCAAGCATAATAGTCTCATGGAAGTTGTGTTGTAATAATTACAAAAAAAAATAATAATTAAAAAAATGTGTAATGATTTAATATTTACTATTATTAATGTGGGTCACGTGGAATGAGCCGTTGTAGCTACTATTTGTCAAATATACTTCTTGTCAAAGGATACGGATGAACCATAACTGTCTTATTAAATTGTTTGATTATATATATATATAAGCTTGAAATACAATATTTAGTAGGAAATGTGAAAATGGTAGCATTGATGGATGATGATGATCTTATCAGTAGTTGGGTCCATGAGCCTCTCTTAATAAAAATTTTCAATTTGATGTTAAATTTCCTCTCTGATGTGAAGTTGCAACAAACCTCCAATGTATATCCATTTATAACCTCCCTAAATGATACAATTAATAATCATTATTTAGTTGAAATCCAATTTTATCTTAACGTCAAACTCAAAAGGTAAAAAATTATGAACCCTGGTATATATATGACTATAAATCGTATGATACACGTGGGTTTACATACTATTATTACATATGTTTGGATTTTTTTAATCAAAATCACAAAATAAACATCTCTCAATAATTTGTTTTACAAAGACAAGCTAATCCAAAAACATAAAAAAAAATGATAAAATAACCTATTGCAAAGGTTCCTTTGCACTTTCTATATAGGTATCTAGCATTTGAAATATTAATTCGAAGAAGCCTAAAAAAAATATATTATAAAGAAAAAACATCTTATGCGATGCATGCATGCCCAAAGATCTTTTAGGAATCATAGTTTTATTTTTCAATATTATTTTCTTGTTACATACACTTCTTCACCCATAGAATACACAACCGGTCCATCTTGGTTTGGTTGCCCATTTATCTTATTATCCACATTATAATGCTATATGTGTGGATCGGGTTTAAGTTTGTAGGAAATTACTCATCCAAAGGTTTGATTTCAAAAGAAATTGTTGACACATCGAAGAAGAAAGGGACCAATGGCGGCGGTGAAGAAGTTGGGAAGAAAATCAAAGGGCGAGAGAGATGGGCCAAAATGGATGAATATGATGAATGGGTTTTGAGCCCAAGAAGAAAATAATTTATTTTTAGGATGAGACGAAACTAGCTGGAATTAGGTGCAAAATTAAGGAATTCGTAGATAATAAATTGTACTGCGGATGACAAATTAAGGAATTCACAATCTCTCGATCATATGTTTGTTGGGGTATTTTGTCGGTTGACAACGACAAAATTTCGATAATTCGAACGATTTCATATAAATACCTACAATAAAAATTATTATCAAGTCCTTGAAACACAATTTTATTAAATTTAAATTCGATTTTCGTGTCATTTCTAAAGTTTAAAGGTTATTGGAATATGGTAAATTCAAATGATACAACGAACGTATATTTGAAATAAACTTTTTCGAATAACAAACGAATTTAGAGAGATATAAATAAAGATATGAATAATGTACTTTCTATAGCGTAAAATGAACGAAGCTGATAATTCTCCGTGTATTTATTTTAATCTCGGACGTGTGTTATTCAAATATTGTATTGAATATTTTTCGCTACGTATGTAAAAAATTTAGGGGTTTGAAAGAGAAATTAGAATTCACCATAAAAATAGATTTTTTTTTTACTTGGGAGATATAATTTAGGGTTTTTGTATGTGGTAGGAGAAAATTTGTTAAACCGGTTTAAAAAACATGACGTGGACAAAAAAAAAATTCATTTGATTGATGTAGACAACTAAAAAAAATTGTTGATGTAACAATGATATCAGATATATCAACGATTGGAAAATTAGATAATCATGTGACATCTATTTTGTTGGAAAATTAGATCAATTTGGTCAACGATTTTATTTGGAAAAGATGTTAAGATTAAGTGTTTTTATAGAAAAATGTTAAGATTAAATGTATTAATTCAAAAGTTTACAGGTTCAGACCTTTTTGCGGAACATTTTAGCAAATATTTAAAAAAACAAATCTCATATTCCCTATTTTTGTTAATGTTCTCAATTGCTATATAGATTTTTAATTTGAACAAAACTTACACATAATTCAAAATATTTCAAAATCTAAAGCCAAATCTCAAAATTGTTGCAATATCCTATATAATCACAAACACAAATAATTTAAATCATTAAAAATCGCTAAGTCACTGAAACTCCTAAATCAAAATCTTTAAACCCAATGCAAATTGAAATTTCGAAATCATATGGTTATATGGAAAATTACAACATATTTTGTGATTTAGTATGAGATTTTGGAAAATATTGAATTCTTTTATAAGTTTTTATCAAATTAAAAATTGATATATGAATCGGGAGAATTAACAAAAAATTATAGAGAATAGGGGATTTTCTCTATTCTTTTTTTTGAAAATTTTAGATTCAAAAGATATGAAAGAGGACATACATTATATACATAACTTATCTCTTCTTTCATACATCATTTAAAAATATATATATGTTTCAATATCTCAATTTTTTATCACTAAAAAATTGAATTAAATTTATGGATATATAACATAGTGGAAGTAGTAAGCATCTTATATATCTTCAATTCCATTTAGATATAGTTTTTTTATAATTTATTACATGTTATATTTTGATGTGGTTTCTGTTTTTGTAATTATATAACAAGTAATATTATTATGTACGCTATTCCCAAATTTAAGGTGTGTGTGAAAATATATATAGAGAGAAAAGTTTGCATATCAAGGTGGAAAAAAAATGAACTTCTGAATCAGGAGAGAAACCTTAAATTTGTGTGTATGTATCTAATTTCAGCCGTTTTAGTATTTTTACCGTGGCTACTAAATGCAATATTAATCGTAATATATATATATATATATAATTATATATATAGAATTTCAAAATTTTAAGAAGGAATTGCATATCTTATTTATCAAATTCCACAATATATAGATGTTAACATCATCCCATGTATGATCATTCCCTAGATCGTATGTTTTGATAATATTGCAATAAAATCATTTACCAGAAAAAAAAATATTGCAATAAAATCTAATATATTCTTTTTTTTTCTTTTTTTAATGTAATATTCTTTATTTTCTTGCATCCCTCCTGTACATATAACTATATACAGAGAGATTCAATGCATTTACGTGTCGGGACTTCCGGCCACCTGAGCTCTTCCAAATCTCTCTAATATCTCCAATGCATGAATCCTAAACTCAACAAAACCCACCATTATTTAAAAAAAAAAAAGGTTGCATTGAGTTTTTCCTCCGAGTTCCAAACGGAAATCCAATTCCTACATTTAAAATCTTTAATTTTCTGGTGAAATTCATCTGTATTTAAGAGCTTTTAGGACCAGAAAGTGCCGATTTCGTCAGTTATAAACACTTGTAATACAAGATTATATTTTTTTAATTAATTATACCTAATAATATACGTACCTATATAGCGTTACGAATATCATAATCCCTGTATTGATATATATAATGGAGAAGGAGATGATGGATGTCGAAGCTCAGATCCGGAAGACGAATGATGGGACCGATTCCGTTTCGATTTTCAAAAATTATAATCTTCCGGTCACTTTGAAGGTATGTTTCTACGTAACACACACACACACATATATATGTATGTGTATGTTTAGATGTATATAGAAACTGCTGTGTTTTTGTTACAGTTAACGTCATATGTTCATGTATTTTATTTATAGATTCTGTTTTCTCGTACGTACACGAGCTTCTGATCTGTTTGCCGCTCTTGTTTGTCTCCATGAGCCAGTTTGACAACGTTGTATACACGACCAAACAGAAGCAGACAAGCGGTTGGTGCAATTTCAAAGCCAAAACACAAGAAGACAAAACCATATTATTGAAGGGGTTAACCGGCATTGTTAAACCGGGCGAGATGCTGGCAATGCTCGGCCCATCCGGCAGTGGCAAAACCACTTTACTCACCGCTCTTGGAGGCCGTCTCGGTGTCGGAGAGCTTACCGGAGAGATTTCTTACAACGACATGCCATTCTCGAAAGTGGTAAAGCGGAACACAGGTTTTGTCACTCAAGATGATGTTCTTTACCCTCACTTGACGGTGACAGAAACGTTAGTTTTCACTGCACTTCTCAGGCTACCTAATTCTATGACAAGACAGGAGAAGATCAAACAAGCTGAGGCGGTCATGACTCAGCTCGGCCTCACCAGGTGTAAGAACAGTATCATTGGAGGGCAGTTCATGAGGGGTGTTTCGGGTGGTGAGAGGAAGAGGGATAGTATTGGGCAGGAGATTTTGATAAACCCTAGTTTGCTTTTCCTTGACGAGCCGACATCTGGGCTCGATTCAACTACGGCTCAGAGAATCGTTTCGGTGCTGTGGGAGTTGACTAAGGGAGGGAGAACAGTCGTGATGTATACATCAGCCTTCGAGTAGATTGTTCTATATGTTTGATAAGCTTTTGCTTCTGTCTGAAGGCAATCCTTTGTACTATATGGGCTTGGGTCTAGCGTCATGGAGTACTTTGCAAGCGTTGGATATTCCCCATCCATGGCCATGAATCCTTCTGACTTTCTCCTGGGTATCGCAAATGGTACGCACTTGTCATTGATCGAGGTTTATTAAGATGACTTTTAATATGGCTAATTAAATCTTTTTGTTACCCGCAAATGGATTGATGTAGGCATGGCATCTGACGAGTCCAAGAGCCAAGAAAACATTAAAGCGGCTTTGCTTACTGCCTACAAGATGAATCTCGCGGACAGTTTGCACAGTGAGATCCAAGAAAACTGTAATTATAGCTTCCAGTCTTCGGAAGATCTTGAAGGGAATAAGAACTTTGTGGAATGGCCGACGACATGGTGGCAGCAGTTTGCTGTTCTGTTGAAGCGAGGTCTCAAAGAGAGGCGGCATGAATCTTTCTCCGGTCTCAAGGTTGGTCAGATCCTCGTCGTAGCTTTGCTTTCTGGTCTCCTCTGGTGGAAATCCGACATCTCTCACTTGCAAGATCAGGCAAACTCTCCTCTTCTCTCTCCAACACAGTTCTTATCTCAGAGCTTCATGTCCTAACCAAGATTTTGTAGTTCTGTCCTCGTGTTTAATTGTTTCAACAGATGGGGATCTTGTTCTTCTACGCCAGCTTCTGGGGATTCCTCCCTCTCTTCCAAGCAATCTTCACATTCCCTCAAGAAAGAAGAATGTTCGAGAAAGAACGTTCCTCGGGAATGTACAGGCTCTCCTCTTACTTCATGTCAAGAGTCGTAGCAGATCTTCCCATGGAGCTTGTCCTCCCCGCCGTTTTCGTCATCATAACGTATTGGATGGCCGGTCTAAACCATAACCCCGCCGTATTCTTCATCACTCTCCTCGGCACACTCTTCAACGTCCTAGTGTCCGGTGGCCTAGGCCTAGCCATTGGTGCATTGATCATGGACCTGAAATCGGCTACAACACTTGCATCGGTCATAACGCTCATGTTCTTGCTGACAGGCGGGTTCTACGTTCAGCATGTTCCACCTTTCATATCGTGGGTCAGGTACATTTCGATCACTACATACGCGTATAAGCTACTGGTAGTGGCACAGTACAAGGCCGACGAGACGTATTCATGCGGAGAAGGTGGCAGATCTGTGTGTTATGTCGGAGATTTTGCGGCTATAAAGAACATAGGGCTTGATGGCGAATCAACGTCTGCACTGGCTTTGTTTGCCATGCTTGTCGGTTACAGGCTTGTCGCTTATGTTGCCTTGACGAGGGTTGGAAAGGTCAAGCAACGATGATTTTTTTTTTTTTGGCAAAATAATTCGAGACCTCGAATCCGATGAATGTTCCAGGCTCGCGAATCCTTTTATAGGATCAAATGCCATTAATGAAAGTTATACGTTTGGATAATGACTACTTTAGACGTCTGAAGTTCAATTCAATGGATCATGGGCTTCCGAGAAACGTTTGGTAATGTTTTGCATGTAATATTTGATATTTTGGGTTCCCTCTCGAACATTGTTAATGAACTGGTCGGTCCATTGATGGAGTCGAAATCTTAAATAATTATGTGTGTAACTGTGGGACATGTTCTCTGTATTTAACAGTTCGAATCCAATATCATGTTTGCTCACTAATTGGTCTCGTGACCCAAACCCTAAATACTTACCGATCTTAACACGCAATAGAACTGTGTATATATTAGCAAGGAAAGGCATCTAGAAATATGTACAAATCGGATTCTATACATCCATTACTACACGGAAACGTTATATATATATATATTAACATATATTATACTTTTAGTCATTATCAATTTTGATTAGAAAATCTAGTGTTTTCTCAAAGGGTAATTAAAACACATAAAAATTTATAAATTTGGAAAATGGTGAAAAACTAATTGTTAACATTTTTCACTTGATAAATTTATTACTAAACTTACAAAATATGTCATTATAATTCTTAGATTTATAAAACGAATCATTGTACATTGTACGTAACATACGGAAGAAATAAAGTATTATCTCACAATTTAATGTCGTTTAATTACATGTATTATCACATTTAATGAGAATATTTTATAATTAGATTCGGTTAACGTATATATATATTAATAAATTAAAATATCTCTTTTATTAGATTATCCAGATTTAAAGATATGGTGTTGTGTTGCTGTTAGCCTGTTATTAAATGGAAAAAACAGTAAAAAGAGACCCCCCCCCCCCCCCG
>NW_010965372.1:2603563-2617253 GCF_000463585.1 Tarenaya hassleriana | reverse complement strand
GCCCCCCCCCCCCCTCGTGTGTAATTGGCTTGTTACCGGAATAGTTAAACTACATGTCGTTATTAGTCTGTCAAAACGGCACTCAGTCAGTGCCTCGGGTTCTTTTTGCAAGGGTTTACTTGCATCTTTTTCCCGTACGAACTTAGGAACAAAGCCGAGGATCCGACGGTCAGGGTGAAATCTGATAACCATAGACCGCGAATTCACTAGATCTCCGGAATGGTGATTCCCAGGACCTCGCTTCTTCCTTAGTAACACAATACTCTGAGCTCACTAGATTCAGATCTATTTCCCTGTCACTGTACGTATCGGTGGGTGTATGTATCGTTGACGGACCGCCGTATGGTTCGTGTAGATCGGCGACGGAGATGGCGAACTACCTGGCGCAGTTCCAGACGATCAAGGGCTCCTGCGATCGCCTCGTAATCGCCGGTAAATTGCTTAGTCGTGATCGATTCTTCTCTAGGGAGATGTTTTGCAATTCAATTCGTTGTTTGGATACACTCTCATCGTTCCAACGATCAGGATCTGAAATTCAGTCTCATTTGTTGTCGTCGGATTCTGTGATTTGAGGGTTTGAATCGGTAGTTTTGGCTTTCAGCTCGAATTATTCAATGACAAAAATTGTCTGGAATTGTCGTTAGCGTATGGTTATAGTCGGTTGAAACACGGTAAAATTGTAACTTCCGCGAGCTTGGAGTTCAGGAATGCGTGTAGGTACTCTGAACTTTTGAGTGGATATGGAACATCTCTCAGAATGTGAAGATCAAATGTCTTCAGTTTTCAGTTCGAAGCATTCCGAAAGCATTTTGACTTACAATGGTTTTCAGGCCATAAGATAACGTGATATCTTGCTGATTTTTTGCCCTCATTTGAGGTTTAAATTATGCGTGCATCTTCATCCTGTCTGTGTTGGCTTTAATGAGATACCTAGTGTTGATGCTTGGCCTAAGTGAAGGGTGCTTGATTGAATTAGTAAATTTGATGACTTGGATATGGTTGATGAGAACATTTTTATGATATCAATACGTTGAAGTTTAATGTGTTAAAAAAATAGTTGGTCTCTTATTGAATTGACCTGCAGACATTGATACCCAGGTGAGAGTGGTGTGATGATTATTATTGACACGGTGTTACTGTCTTCTAGTTCTGCTTGTTCTTGTTGTTTGTTTACCAAGCTTAAGAAGTCGTCTATTTCATTGAAGCTTTTCTTTTCATATCATCCTTCTCACGCCTCCTCTAATTTATTTTTCCCAGTTGAAGATGTGTGTGATTTGTGGCCTACGGTTAAAAGTTCATTCGAAGAACATCAGCCATTAAAAAGAGCGCTCTTGAACAATAAGACTCGAAATTCAGTGTTTGTGGAGAGCTTGCCAGTTGAATTCATATTGACGACAGATGCAAGACTTCGTAGCCGATTCCCACAGGAGCAATCTTTATTCTGGTTTCGAGAACCATATGCAACTGTAGTTCTTGTGACATGTGAGGTACTACTATTCAATTATATTATTTCTCCCTAATATTATGTTTTTAATTCAGTGTTTCCTTCTTCAAAATGGATATGGTCCATTGACATGTGAGGATCATCAATCAAATGTGCTTGGTGGTGTTTCTTCTTTGTTTTTCATTGCAATAAAAAATATGAAACCTATTCTAGATAGTATATACCTCTGTATTTCCTATGATTTCCATGTCTTTATTCTGAATTCCATATGAGGCTTGGCTGTCAATCTGTTCTGCTTCTTCTGAGAATGTACCTTTTCTTTTGGCCTTGCAGGATCTTGACGAGTTTAAAAACATTCTGAAACCACGTCTAAAATTAATTGTTCAAAATGACGAGAGGGAGTGGTTTATTGTGTTTGTATCTAGAGCTCACCCAAGTAACGACTCGGCAACTAAATCTGTCAAGAAAGTATATGCCAAGCTTGAAGTTGAGTTCAGCTCAAAAAAGAGGGAAAGGTGAGCATTAGTTTCTTCATTATCGGTGGAATGAAAACCAAAACCATATGAAATCTTGACTGAGGCTTAACCGATCCAACTAAGATTCGATATGCACCTACAAAAACTAATTTGTGTGGCTCTCTACAGTTGTCCCTTTGTTATTTTTATGTTCTGCTAGATTTAAAAGCTAGGCTTCTTTAGCATTACCATTACTAATTTAGGGGTTTTACTTTTGGATAATTTACTTGCAGAAAAGGAAAAGGGCTAGAAGCTTCACATTCTCTTTCACTTTTTATCAGGAATATTTCATCGAGGCAGTTTGTGCATGCCATCTAAGCGTCCTAATGTGAAGTTCTGGAAATGTTTTTCAGGTGTTGCAAGCTGGATATACATGGCCCTGAAGCAAATTTTTGGGAGGATCTAGAAATAAAGATTACCGAGTGCATCAAGAATACACTGGATAGGCGCGTTCAGTTTTATGAGGATGAGATACGAAAGCTCAGTGAGCAGCGCTTCATGCCTATTTGGAACTTTTGCAATTTTTTCATATTAAAGGTAATTTCTCTTCTCACATTTCTGAAAAAGTGAATGTGATTGCAAGAGCAATTGCTGTTATAACTGAATGAACCCTTTTCAATTATTTTATATTCTTTTCACCTAAGATCCTTTTGATATCTTCTGTAGAAGTATCAAGTATGAGAAAAATCCTACTTCTAAAAACATTGAAGCACCATCTCTTACTCGTGTAGTTACATCCCTTGAAAGTTACCACATTCTTTTAAATGTCATAATAGTCAATTTCTTTTTCAGGAAAGTCTGGCTTTCATATTTGAGATGGCCCACCTTCATGAAGACGCACTACGTGAATATGATGAGCTAGAGTTGTGCTATCTGGAAACTAGTGTGTTTCCTCTCTCTATCAGATATTATAGCAGTTTCTTCCAAATTCTTCATTAATATAATTATGTTTCCAGATATTATTTCTTTCTATATAAGTATCATTTTTATTCTCAGATATGCTTAACTCAATATTTTGATTACGGGATGATTGATTTATGTTTCAGTTTTTCAGCAGTTTAAGCAACCCGTATCAGAATATTTGAAATCCCAATAAATTAGCTCCTATGTTAATTTGATTGAGTTAATGACTTTGTTGCTCATTTAGACAACGATTTTATTCACCTGAATTTCCTCTGATCAAAATATCTTTTATCTATTGACTATGATGCAGTTAATGCACCTGGAAAGCAGAGGGAGTTTGGAGGATTAGACAATGGGGATGACCGTGCTGCTCTGCTGAATCCCGGAAACAAACAACTGACACAGATTGTACAAGATGATTCTTTTAGAGAATTTGAGTTTAGGCAGTATCTCTTTGCCTGTCAATCAAAGGTGTGTAGTAATGAAGCGGCATCATATGGATCACATAGTCCTTTATCTTTATCTTTTTTCATTCTTAAGATCTTCACAAGTATATGTGTCCATTTGCCCAGCTGTTTAATTTTTAGTGTCCTGTAGCTTTTGAAGGATCATAAACCTGCATCCAGTTTTAGGCATCAACTTACTGATTTATGGTTTGGTGCAGCTTTTGTTCAAGCTGAATCGCCCTTTTGAGGTTGCATCAAGGGGTTATTCTTTTGTTATAAGTTTTGCAAAGGCCTTGACCCTACATGAGGTACTCAATATCATAACTAAGCAAATGCTTACTAACTTATCTCAGAATGTTGACCTGATCTCTACCTCTGTTTCCTTGTTTTCCTTCTTCTGTTTGGGATTCGGTAGAATGTGCTGCCCTTTTGTATGCGCGAAGTTTGGGTAATTACAGCTTGTTTGTCTCTGATCTATGCAACTGCTTCTCATCACCACGATGGAGCTGTTGCACCTGATATTGAGAAGGAATTCTATCGTGTTCAGGGTGATCTCTATTCTCTTTCTCGGGTTAAGGTAGATATCCCCTTTCTTTTGAAAGTTGGAAACTAGATGGCAACCTTGTTTCCTTTACCATTTATTGTAAAGCTTGTTCTGTTTTATTTCTGTTAACTCCTATGGAGTTTCTGCAGAATATGTATTACAAGGTGGCATTTCTCTAGGTTACACTTTGTTAATATTTATGTGCATTGTTTAGCAGTCTTCACATACTGGAAATCATATATATATTTAAGTTTCATACTCAGTTAATGTGTTTGGATCATGACAGTTTATGAGACTCGGATATCTAATAGGATATGGAGCAGACATAGAAAGAAGTCCATTAAACAGGTAGGATTTCATTTCTGTTTTAGCATGTTATCTACTGTAAGTCAGAAAGAGTACTTCCAAATGCTTTCCCTGAGGCAAAAACTGACCTCATGTGTTGGAATCTCATGTTGCATTCGCACATGGGAAAAAGACAAGAAAAGCTGCTCTTTGTTCCAAAAGCATTTGAACATCTTTATCTCCAGATTCTTAATGGGTTATGCGTTGTGTTGATCTAGAATAACTAAGCCTTCTGCTATTTTTTGTGCAGTGCTTGCCTCAGCATGCTTCCATGGCCTAAACCAGCAGTTTGGCCATCTCTTCCAGCCAATGCTTCCTCTGTCGTGCTTGAAAAAGAAAAGGTATGATCTGCATATGCCTCATGAATTTGATATTTGAAAGCACTACCATATGTTCCAATCATATTTGAAACATGGCAACAAGTTTTTAATGCTTGCATAAAAGGCCAACCCAGCTCGAGTTCCCAGCTGGTGGGGTGGTGGGGAGGGGAATATACTAGGAAGCTTTATCCCTGTTTTTATGCAGAGAGGCTGATTCGAACCTGTGACCTTAGACCCCACGGCAAGCGGCTTACTGCTGAGTCAAGCCGACCCTTCTTTTTAATGCTTGCATAAACAAGCAAATTATTGTTTGCCACCCTGCTAAATGCATTTTTAAGGTTCTGTTTTCGGGATAAAGTAGTATACAGTGAAATCTATTGCTCTATAATTTTATTTGCCGGTGAAATTAGTGATCTCCCTGATTATGGTACAGGTGATTCTTCAAGAAACTTCGAGAACCAAGCACTTCGGTATTCAGCGGAAACCTTTACCACTTGAGCCCTCTGTCCTTCTACGTGTAGCTAACCGAAGAAGGGCTTCTCTCTCTGCTGGAAATTTGCCTGAAATGTTTGACGGACGGTCAAGCATTGTTGATGGGTATGAAATTTAAGAAATTCTACCATCATTTGCTCTTTAATATTTTCAAATGTCAATTTCTCTTTTGGTAAATGAATTGTTAATCTCTTTCTTTGTGTCCCTGTAGAATAATTATTGCTAATGTTTCCCTTCTGGTGTTCTTCGAGAAACTAAATTGATATGTATTCTGACAGATCAGGTTTAGAAGCGTCCCCAAGAAAACTTTCACCAGTTAAATTACAAGCAAATGCCATGACAAGAACAAATTCTTCACCTGGAAATATTGATAGCCCATTAGATCGGCCGATGAGGCTTGCTGAAATTTTTGTTGCTGCTGAGCATGCTCTGCGCCATACAATTTCAGATCTTGACTTATCGAAGTCATTGTCATCCACGCAGGATTTCGAGGTATCATAATTGGCAATTCACACTCTTCTATGTTAATTTGATTGAGTTAATGACTTTGTTGCTCATTTAGACAACGATTTTATTCACCTGAATTTCCTCTGATCAAAATATCTTTTATCTATTGACTATGATGCAGTTAATGCACCTGGAAAGCAGAGGGAGTTTGGAGGATTAGACAATGGGGATGACCGTGCTGCTCTGCTGAATCCCGGAAACAAACAACTGACACAGATTGTAC
Source organism: Tarenaya hassleriana (assembly GCF_000463585.1). Taxonomy (NCBI): domain Eukaryota; kingdom Viridiplantae; phylum Streptophyta; class Magnoliopsida; order Brassicales; family Cleomaceae; genus Tarenaya; species Tarenaya hassleriana. The sequence goes on along the minus strand of NW_010965372.1, from coordinate 2,611,514 downwards.
AAGATGATTCTTTTAGAGAATTTGAGTTTAGGCAGTATCTCTTTGCCTGTCAATCAAAGGTGTGTAGTAATGAAGCGGCATCATATGGATCACATAGTCCTTTATCTTTATCTTTTTTCATTCTTAAGATCTTCACAAGTATATGTGTCCATTTGCCCAGCTGTTTAATTTTTAGTGTCCTGTAGCTTTTGAAGGATCATAAACCTGCATCCAGTTTTAGGCATCAACTTACTGATTTATGGTTTGGTGCAGCTTTTGTTCAAGCTGAATCGCCCTTTTGATCTCCTTTCCAACCGCCCCTCAGATATAATTATTGTTATTGCAGAAAAAATACCTTGATCTAACTAAAGGTGCTGCGGAGAACTATCATCGTTCTTGGTGGAAAAGACACGGGGTCGTTCTTGATGGTGAAATTGCAGCTGTCTGCTTCAAGCATGGGAATTATGACTTGGCTGCAAAATCTTATGAAAAAGTCTGTGCTCTTTATGCTGGTGAAGGATGGCAAGATTTATTGGCAGATTTCTTACCCAATTTAGCTGAGTGCCAAAAGATTCTCAGTGATCAAGCCGGGTACCTATCATCTTGCGTCAGACTTCTTTCACTGGACAAGAGTTTGTTTACACTGAAGGAGCGGCAAGCTTTTCAGTCGGAGGTTGTTAGCCTTGCTCATAGTGAAATGAAGAACCCAGTGCCACTAGATGTGTCCTCATTGATCACTTTTTCTGGAAATCCCGGCCCTCCACTTCAATTATGCGATGGAGACCCCGGTACTCTATCTGTTACTGTGTGGAGTGGCTTTCCTGATGATATAACCCTTGATTCACTTAGTCTGACCTTGGTAGCCACAAACAACACCGATGAAGGTGGTCAGGTGTGCTTCCGTTGAGCATGGATGTTCGTTCTAGTTATATGCTTCTCTCAAAGTTGCAAGTGCTTAGAAAATCTTTCAATTGACTTTCAGGCATTAAAGAGTTCTGCTGCAACAGTGCTAAAGCCTGGGAAAAATGCCATCACCTTTGCTTTGCCTCCACAGAAACCTGGTTCCTATGTCCTGGGTGTTCTTACAGGACAAATTGGGCATTTGAGATTCAGATCTCATAGCTTTTCCAAGGGTGGTCCTGTAGAGAGTGATGATTTCATGAGTTATGAAAAGCCAACCAGACCTATCCTGAAGGTAGAATCTTCTATCTAAGAAATTATTACCAACTAGCAGATATGCAAAATAATCTGTAATTAATTTGCATCACTAGTAATCAGCTATTTGGACATGTTTTTTTTTTCTTTTTTTTCCATTATGTGACGAACATCTACGCTTCAGATTTCCAATCCAAGACCTCTGGTGGATCTAGCCGCTGCCATATCTTCTGCCTTTCTAATAAATGAAGCCCAATGGATTGGTATCATAGTACGTCCTATAGATTACTCGTTGAAAGGCGCTGCATTGCATATTGATACTGGTCCAGGACTAAAGATTGAAGACTCGTATGGCATTGAGATGGAGAGATACCCAGACGAAGATTATCATGTCAAAACATCAAAAGATGAAGCTAATGCAAAAGGTAGTACAGTCTCTCTTGAAAAAGATTGCGAGCTGTTAAATCTCTCCAGTGGTAAAATAGTGTTCCCAGAGTGGGCGAGCGATGTGAACTCGATTTTGTGGGTCCCTGTTCGTGCATTGGGTGAGGAACTTGCCAGAGGGTCATCATCAGGTTTGCAATGAAAACTTAATTTTTGATTTTGATATGTTTGTCCTCACATCCAATTACTACGAATAGGCTTGATGAATTTCTATCTTGTGGGCAGTCAATCCGCTGAAACAAGATGTTCTAGAGGGAATGAGAACGATAGCTTTGAAACTTGAATTTGGAGTCTGTCATAACCAGATATTTGAGAGGTACAACAAATTACACTGGAGCGCCCTGTTGACCAATCCTTTTTTATCCGAATGATGATAATCATTCTACATCAAATTTATCTCTGAACTTGCATTGTTTTGTTGTCATGACCAGAACCATAGCCGTACACTTTACTGACCCTTTCCATGTGACAACAAGGGTTGCAAACAAATGCAATGACGGAACTTTGGTTTTGCAGGTAGTTATTTTATCTCTTTCAAAACGACGGACTCTTATCCTTGGTTCTATTCATAGCTCAGTGCTCACATTACTGTTCATACCGGTTCATGGAATTACATTTTTGTTCAGTATCAGTGGTCATCAAGTCAGTCTTATTGACAGGTTATGTTACAATCCCTAGTCAAGGCCAACTTGATAGTAAATGATGCGTGGCTTGACCTTCAAGACGGATTTGTCCACACCGGACAAAGTGATGGAAGACCAACTTCCAACTTCTTCCCACTTGTTGTTTCTCCCGGATCCAGAGCAGGACTTCTATTCAGCATATGTTCACGTAAGAATGTGTCCACAGGTATTCCTCTTCCCTATGAATCACTCTTACTGTGACACCCATCTTATAAATTCACCTTTACTGGTACAGTACTTTATATAAAAAACTCATACCTTAATATGCGATCCAAGAACTTTGCTGATCTTAGAATAACACGTAATGTTTCCATAGATGTGGCGAGGAAGAGCTATAAAAGTGATGCACAGAGCATTGCTATATCCATTTCGTTAGTTTTCTGTTAATATGTGGCCTTCCGACTTCACAGTTCTTGCTCATTTAAGTAATCTGATTTCGGCCATGATGCTTTATATAAGAAATTTTCAAAATTTTTGAATTGTCACTTTTGAGCAGCAGCTTAAGACGTGCTTGCATTTGTATCTGGAAAATATTGCTTCACAAACTGACTCTGCACCGCAGAAGGAGAAGAGTTGCAACAACCAGATAGCATACTGAACATCAAATACGGAGTTGATGGTGATAGAGCGGCGGGAGCACACAGGCCTGTGGATGTGGATCGCTCTGCTACTGATACTGAAAGTCTCGAGCTGGTCTTCAGGAGTGCCATTGTTTTGCAGCGGCCTGTGCTCGATCCTTGCTTGGCTGTTGGTTTTCTCCCGCTTCCTTCAGATGGGCTGAGGGTGGGGCAACTTATTACCATGAAGTGGCGAGTTGAAAGGTTGAAGGATCTTGAAGGAAGTGAAGCCATGGAACATGTAAGTCATGGCAATAATATATCTACTAATCATGTGATTAGCATTAGTTATTCCCCCCTCGAATTATGCTATATCAGTTTTAGACCATATTTTCCTGGATATAGTTTCCTGTGTCAATTACGTTACCATTATTAGGAGCTGTCTTACTGTCGAGTAGGAGGAATTCATAGGTCATCAATCAGGTTGTTCTCTAACATTAGTTTCATATTTGCCGAATTGTGGAACTAACACAGACTATAAGACTGCCATTATTGTTGTCATCATCATCAGCTTCGCCATCTTCCATGTTTAGTTTAGCAAATATAGTTAGTTTTTAATCAGTGAAAGTACCGAGTTGCATAACTTCTGGTGAGATGCTTTGTATATGTTTGAAATGCCAATTAATGTCACTGATCTAATCTTTTGGGAAATTTTCATGTTCCGGGACAGAAGGATGAGGTGTTGTATGAAGTCAATGCGAATTCCGACAACTGGATGATAGCGGGTAGGAAGCGAGGCCATGTCTTGCTCTCAAGGGAACAAGGTACTCACCCTTCTTTTGCTGTAAGCACACTTGGACACTAGGGTTTTTTTTGTATCACTGGAATTACACACTCCAAATCCCCAACTGTTTTGCCTTACCTTAAAAAACTGGAATCTGTTTACACAGCTCGTTGATGAATAACAAAACAAAATATTGTGGTCTCGTTAGCTTCACCCGTAAAACGTGTTATTATTGATAGTTTTGGTTTTTATGTGATTACAGGATCGAGAATAGTGATCTCGATATTATGTGTACCGTTGGTGGCTGGTTACGTCCGTCCACCTCATCTCGGGTTGCCAAACATAGACGAATCCCACGTAAGTTGCAACCCTCCGGGGCCTCATTTAGTCTGCGTCTTGCCTCCCGTTCTCAGCTCCTCCTTCTGCGTCCCAATCAAGTAAACCTCCCATTTTCTATTTATACAACAAATCTTATTAGAACTATTCCACTCTCGTACACTTTAACCTTCGGTTCAAGATTTTTGCTCGAGAAAAACCTATTTGTTTTCCTTTGTACCATTTTCGACCTTTGTAGCAAAATATCAGATTTGTTTTCCTTTGTACCAATTTGCCCATTGTGACGATAGAAGCTTTTATACATAAGTTGGCCAAGTTCAAAATCTCTTAAACAATCATACGCAAATTGCTAAACCGAGCCATGCCACGGTGAACTCATTATATGCAAATGTAAACACAGACAATCACAAAAAAAGAATTCGTGAATCCACAAATACTAAGATTATATTAAAATGCGATAGTAGAAGGGTTCGGCTGTGCCGTTCTACAGTACTTGAAATTTGAGCATTTGGTGGAGATGAGATCGAGCATGGGTTTGAGTTGAGATCGAACGTAGGTAACTGAACCACGGGTTTGAGTTTGGATTCATCAAGTAGAGGGAAAAGAGGAGGAGCAAGGGGTTTGGTTTAGTTTTTTTTTTTTTTTTTTCAGAATTCAGTTTCGTTTAAAAATTCGAAATCAGACATTTAAGAATCCGCTCGCATTTCATATCAGGTGCGTCTCAATCTCCTCCAATGCCCTGAATCTCTCACCTCGGTAGTTGCCTGCCTCACCCTCTCGGGTCTGACTCTCGACTCACCCTCTCACACTTGCTTCCTCGACCAAGTATTCCGTGAATACCTAAACCTTCACCGGAGGTACGTGACCCCGCAAGGCCGAGTTCAAATAATACGATACAAAACCCAAAGGGAGCAAAATCAAAATCGAACACTAAAAAACTCGAGCATCCAATCCAACCTATACCCACTCCTACATTTCACGGCAAAATCGTTTGCTGGCTAAAATCTGGCACGTTCTTCCTTTTTTCTTTTTGTTACTAACACATGTGTACTACATACCACCACCAATAAGTAGAGATATGTAAGAACATGTGTGAAAGAAAAATCTGGCTGATCAAGCAGGTTCGAAATATAACGTAGAGTGGCCAACCCCAAAGGAGGAGAGTTACAAGTTAAAAGTAAACAATAGCTTTACGATGTACTTTGCCAAAACATCGTTCTGACTACCGAAAATGGTACAAAGGAAAACAAATAGTTTTTTACTATCGGAGATAGGAAATATAATACCTGCGTCCGTAAGAATACTAACAAAACGAGGCTCAGTATTAAAAAAAACGATACACAGCTTTATTTTACCATCAAACTCTTACCGCTCTTCTTCTGTAACTAATACTTTCTCCTTCATCCCCTTCATCGCAAGGCTGTTTTCCCAGGGGCTCCTTTCTTCGCCCTGCAATGGTTTTGACGCGTTACGGGTAAAGATTTTAAATCTCAACATTAACATTTCCACGGTACTACAGATCAAAATGATATCATTTCGTTCGAAATTGAACACCACACGGATACTAAAGCTATCAGATGTACACTGGATTTGCTCCCAAGCACATGCCTTAATCAGCTAACTACATGTGCTATGTAAAACCACAATGGAAAAGCTATATTGAGGCTCGTGCTATAAATGATGGTTCAGACCTACCCCTACAACCAAACCAAGTATTGAGAGCATTAGAATAGCAATCTTCAGAAGTACCAAAAGTACATACTATACTATTAGAGAGTATTGGATTAGCATTCGGTTTAGGTTATTTTTCATAGTATAAATATTTGTAATTGTTGATCATTTGCAAATAACACAGAAAATTATTCCCAAATCTCTTTTCCATTTCTGAATTCTCCCTAGAATTCAATACATAATTGAGTTCACAGAACTAAAGTTATGGGATCATTTAGATGATTGCATAGTTCTAAGAGGACAGCTTATGTTTACAATCTCGGGTTTTTTACGCGTGCAAAACCAAAAAATGAGTTATGAGACAAAGTTTGAGGAGAACAAGACATTCTTACCTTGCCAAAACGAGGCTCAGACTCTCAGTTGTGCTGCACTTGTTGAATATGGGGCGAGAGGGAATGAACTTTCAGAGATTGGAAGAGTCCCAACTAGCATAAACAGCACCGATAATTTTCTCATGCAGAGCTCTTCCAGAACATACAACGATTCCCCGATCAAGACCTTCCAAGTAGATTCCTCTCGAGAAGTCCACGGATCGCCCACCAGCATCCGTCACCACACCACCGGCCTCTTCCACAATCACAACTCCAGCTGCATGATCCCATATCTTCTCCTTGTATCCCGAGTGAGCAAACTTCATAAAGATCTCAGCATCTCCATGGGCTATGGCTGCATATTTTACCATGCTATAGACTCGCAAAGGCTGCTTTCTGTAGAGGAAATGTTTCAAGATCGTATCAGAAGGAGGTCAAAAGGAAATATGTGATCAACAAGATCACTTCATGTATTGATCATGCGAGATGTAGAAGTATTGAAAGTATAGACTTGAAAAGAACATTACACACTTAACCCCCATGCTGTTAGTAAGTCCGGCTGTGAATATGTGGTTTGAGTTTGCCCTCTCCACGGGTTCACAAACAGTCGCTAGGGTTGGATCATCAACTGAAGAAACCTTAAGCAGACTTGCGGAGTTTGGAAACACTAGCTCTTGGTCTCCACCAAGCAAAGGCTGTGTCCACGCCTGACCACTCCCTCTCTTTGCATACATGACACATCCCTTTTGTGATCTATCTGATACTGGTCCCGGCAATTTTGACATGATTTGATGGCAACCGTTGCTTAGGCACTCTTTCTTTGTCGGATAATTAGGACATCCTAGTACTCCTAGGACAATTTTTCCATCCTCTATCAAAGCCAACGCTACGGCATACTGATCTCCACGAACAAACCCTAACGTTCCATCGACAGGATCAAGCACCCAGTGCCTTCCCTTGGGGCCTCCAGTTGAGTTGCATCGACCGATAGCCTCGAGGATTTCAGTGGGCCCTAGGGGTTTATCTGGCTTTGGAAGGCCATATCTTGGGGCTTCAGCCAAGGATCTATTAACCGTGTCCAAGACAGCTGCCAATAGACCAGATGAATCGGCCTTTGAGAGAGTCTCGGTGTCTTCCTCAGCAACAATCGAAACATTCCGAGCCCCAAAAACTTCTGATAACACCCAACTGACGATTGCTTGAACACTCCAATCTGAAACCAGTGAAGTTAGTGAAGTAAAAAACTTAACTGCAACAAAAGAAATAGCTCAAATCTCATCAATGCAGAGTCTGGCAGCAGAATGCTAAGCTCATAATTACTAATTCTTTACATTAAAAACACTGTAAGTTCAAAACACATCAATCTAGTCCTAAGTATCTTGCTTTTTGTGAATTCCAGAGATCTAAATATCTCGAATCATTGTCTTCGACTACGAGCTGAATTCCCCAACAACATTGAATCATCATAACAATAGGATGTCATCAAACATTCAACTCAATTACATACTTGCTAGTGTGGAGGATTTGAAAGCAAAAAACCCAAACCAGAGTACCTTCAACATTCAGACGCGCTGAACCAAATGGCGGAATGATGCAAAGCTTTTTTGTGGTAAGTTTACGCAAATTGAGTAACAAATGATTCTTAACTCAAACCATTCTGACCATACAAGATATCATCCGAAATTACCAATACTCCCAAAATCTTTATCATTGGCCAAACAAATCTAAATCCGCAGTTTTAACGAAAAAAAAATCTAAATCCGCAGAAACCCATCTACCAAACAGAAAAATCAGACAAACGTATCAAAGAAATCCCAAAATCAAACGAATCATCAGAAAATACAGCGGGAAAGGCGAAGAAATACGTGGTAAAACAGTAGAGAGATGGAGAAACCTGCGACGGTGACAGGGGAATCATCGTCCTTGGACTGGACGTGAACGCCGCCATTGGAGGAGGGAAGGAGAAGCTTC
>NW_010965372.1:2602195-2603279 GCF_000463585.1 Tarenaya hassleriana | reverse complement strand
TGCTGAACCATTCGGCAGAGAGAAGAAGCGAGGTGCACCACTCGCACAGCCGTCTCAAGCTCCTTCTCCGCTGCCATCTCCGTCGAAGTTTTTCTATCGCCGACGATGAACCTCGAAACGCTTCTCCCCACTGCTTCTCCTTCCTTTCCCCAACTTTATTCAAAGTATCATTTCGTTTATATCATATAGTTTTCATTATTAATAAAAGAAAAATCTCAAAAAATTAATACCTCAACTTTCTATTTTTGGGAAAAAAAAACTTGAACAATTTTTTATAAATAAAAACCAAATTCTGTAAATATTATCTTTTTTAAACTCAAAACGCTCACATAACATACCGTGTCATATATGTCAATTTGTGATTTGATGGAATCGTACTATCATTATCCACGTTATTATTTTAATGATGATATTAGATAACAATGTCTATTATTTGATCAAAGTAATAAATTATCAGAATATCACGTTAGAAAATTTAAAATGATAATATTTATAAAATTTGGATTTTTTAAGTAAAAAAAATGAGTTTGGTTTTTATTTTAAAAAAATAGAATTCAGATTTTTTTTAGAAAATTTGAAAAAATGAGGTGTTTTTTTATAGATTTTCTCTTAATAAAATATACCATTACTTTTCCTTTTAATGACATTTTTGTAGGGTTTATTTTTATTAAAATCAACAAGGGAGAAAAAGAATGTAATTCCTGTGTTAATCTACAAGAACCTGATGCTATAATAAGTTTTTATTTACTATAATATTATTGAGCTTAATGTATATTTCAAATAGAAAAGCTTTTGTTATATTATATAAAAATGTGATTAAAGTTATAATAGATTTTCGTAGATTTTTCTTGGGTCAAATATTTGGTAACATGAAGGTAGATAAGTAGGCAGAGAGGCAGACCATGCAAGAAACGTGCTCGAATAATTAAATTAATTTTTCATCTATTTATTTTATTGACAATGACTTGTGTCCGTTATTGAAGAGGTCAACAAATGCACTTAGACGGAAAAGCGGCTAGGTGCATGCGCTCGCCCATGCATACATATAAGCCATACCCTGTTTTTTTTTTTTTTTTTTTTTTTT
>NW_010965372.1:2548008-2602173 GCF_000463585.1 Tarenaya hassleriana | reverse complement strand
GCCCTCCCCTTTTTTTTTTTTTTTTTTTTTTGTTGAACTCATGTACCCTGTTGATTTGTTATGTTTGGTTTTTTAAATTAATTTTAAGTTTTCTGTGATGGATAATCTTATCATATAATAAAAGATTTAATATAATGTGTAGGAGCCTCAATTTAGTCCCGAGATCCAAAATCCGAGGCGGTCTAATCCAAAAAATAGCGGATTTTGGACTAAATTTTCTATCCGAAAAAAATCAAACTTCTGGACCGTATTCAAATAGTACTTGGGATTCGATTCGGATTGGTTCAAAAGTTCGATATTTTTTTCAAAAAAAATCTTAATAATAAAAAAATAACTTTACAAAACAATTTGAATTTGAACACGAAATATATAGAGTCGGGTTTCGAAATCCAAAAAAATCGGGTCAAACTGAACCCGAGTGCGCACTCGAGCCGCCCCTTGGTGAAATATATATGGGATTATGGGGGTACGTAACTGTTGCAAAAAATGGGTAAAGTTGGTGGGTGGAGCCCAAGAGTGATAATGTGTAATAGAGCCCATCTCTCTTCATCGGAGCCCAATTACAATATACTTTTGGGCCTATTTAAAATACTACGACCACATGGACATGCTTCTGAGTTTCCTAATATTATGTGAAAATAAATTTGAAAGAAAATTAGGGTACTTTAATATATCAAAATATAAAATATGTTTTAGTCATGAGGATATAGTAAATTTTTTATTGTTCGTATTTATAGATCATTGTAGAAACTGGTTTTTGTTTTGAAATAAATAAATACTTTTAATATAATATGATATCTCAATTCAGAGTAAGGAGAAGAGAAGAGAGTGGTTGCATATTTTATTATTTTTTTCTTCAGACATTTTTTAAGGCTAAAAAAAATCATTTTTTTTATAATATTGGGGAACCCCGTGACTACCTACCCTTACAAACGGAGACGAACTTGCCACCACTCGCGCCTAACAGTCCCCATGGATCTCTGTCCGCCGGACCTGGCCACCAGGTGCGCCTAACGTTCGGGCCGTAGTTGGGCTTAGGCGCCTGCGGGTCAAACCCCAAACCCACGACGCACGAGCATGCAACACACGCGTGGGATGTAAATCAGCCCATTAGGATAAAAAAAAAAGTCACTTCATTTATATCCTTTTAAATATTTATTTTCCATTTTACTTTCTTATTTTCTTGAGACCGCGCTTACCATACTGATAGTGTGATTCTAAAATTCATGTGACTAAAATTGTGATATTTATGCAACACATGAACCAAAGTAATTTCATAGACCCATATGATTCAAAATTACTCACGTAACCGTATGACCCGTATGTACATACGTATAACTCATCATGAGATCCATATGATTCAATATTTTTATTACTAATGTTTTGCCCTTCGATTTTCGTTTTCATTTCATACTCAACGCCGATAATGATTATATTGAGAAAGATGAAACCATTTAAAATTTTCTTTGAAATCACATTTTTTCTCTTATTATCGTTCGAAACTTTCTTTTTCTCAAGATTTAGATATCTAAAGTTATGAACCATATTTTGAAATTCTTTGGTTAAAATGATGGTTTTCTTTTGTTTTTCTCAAATTTTTTTTTTGAATTTTTTCTTTGTATAATAGGGATAAGTGAAGACAGACATTGAATGGTAGAATTTTAATGAAGGATAAAATTTTTTATTCAGAAAATTAGGGTTTTGTAAGGATAATTGAAGTGAAAATAACAAACAGAGGATATTTTTATACATATTTTCCGATTTACCTTCTCTAATTTTTTATACATAATTTTTATCCCCCAAATTGAAATGTGCCGGTATATTAAATGTATATATTTCCCTAGACTAAAAAATCAAAATTTATAAAATTTTCAAATTTTATTATTAAATTGATGAATTTTTATTTTTTTAAACAGACTAGTTATCTAAAAATTATATAAATATATAAATTTTCAAAATATGGAATAATAATTAGAATTTTATATTTTAAATAATAATATTATACATATAATTAGCAAATTTGGAAAAATATGGTATATTTTAACGTTTGGGGTAGAACAATAACCAATTATAGTGTTTTGGATCAATTAAAATCAATTAATGTTGACGAGAATGACAAATGATAGGTTTTTTTATATGCCACAAAAATTATTGACAGCTTGTTAAAAGTTTCATTCTCACGATAATATATGTTAACGGTGATTTTTTTTTTAAATAAAAATGTTAAATTTGATATCATATTTTATGCGCTGAACATAGATTATATGTATGACATGAGAGCTAATGATTTTTGCAAGTGGGTCCAACGTGAGGTGTCAAAACGCCTATAATTAGCCAAATAAATTCGCATTATTATAGTGTTAATTTTCGGGAAAATGACAGTAATCCTCTCTTAATATATATATATATATATATATATATATATCATTTAAAAAGGTGACAGCCTAAGAATCATTGATTGATAATCAATTTTATGAAAGCATGTGCACGCACATGGAGACCTAACGACTGCATGGTCCACTGCATATTTTCTTATTACGTTTATGGTATTGCATACAAAGGATCTTATCTTTTTTCTATATTTTATCTGTATTGCAATATATATATATATATACTTATTTATCTGTATTGCAATATATATATATATATTCCCATTTCCCACGTCTTCTCGTGTTTGTAAATTTCGAATCCGTTCGCTTTTACATTGAACACCGTCAACTTTTCTTAATTGAAAATCTCATGTTAGTACATAAACTTTTTTTTTAAAATTAAACAAATAAACACATTTTAAAATTTTCAAAAAATACCTTATTTTTTATTAACTTCTAACGTTAAAATCTGAATTTTTAAAAAATTTATCAAAAAACACCATATCATGGTGGTATTTGAGAGTTGTTTTAAAGTTTAAGATTTAATTTTATGACAGTTTTTGGAAATAATTTAAAATTTTATGATTTATTTTAATTAATTTTAAAAATTTTAAGATTTAAAATTTAAAAGTATGTATTTATCTGAGAATTTTTTTTATGAATTCGTATATTAATACGAGATTTCCCAATTTTTAATATAATCGTTCTATTTACATTCTCCTTTTACCGCTCATATCGCTCCTAACAAAACTATTATACGTCTACAGCTTTTATTGCTCCGACCAGGCAACCACTTTGTTACAAACGTTGTCTGATTATAAAAAAAAAACCGATTAGGTGGCAATAAAAGACATTATCATAATAAAAACTATATATATATATATATGTATGATTTATTACATTGAATTTTACAAATGTGTTGTTTTTATACACGTTGTTATGTTCAACTGACTTGTGCCGTTAGACTCAAACGTCATGGTTAACGGCAGAGGTAAAAAAAAAAGAAAAAAGAAGCGTACGTTAAAGGCGCTGAGGAAGCACCGTTAGTTAGCGCCGTCATCTAAGCCGCGTTAATGCGGGCTCCACATTATTCCAATAATTATTTAATAATAATAATAATAATAATAATAATAATAATAATAACAACTAGTTTTGGGGTTACACATAATTCAAATGTGCACATGGGCTAAATTTTAGGTTTGAATTTGGGTGTGTAATGGCAAGATGAAGTGTTGACAATGTTGCTAAAACAGCAGAATAAAAATTACAAAGTAATTCAAATGTTACTAATCACTTGCGTTGTAAATAAGATTTAAAACGATAACTTTTTCCTCGGAAAATTAATAATGCTACAGCCTAATGGTAAAAGTGGTTAAAAAAAGATGTATTGAAAGAATAGACTAACATGACGTGTATTATATTTTTCTAATATCACATATTAACCTTAATGTTACACAGAAATAAACAAAAAGAATGTGATGAATAGTGGTCACATATTATTCTAATCTTTGAAGAGATGCCGAAAATCAAATCGACAGCGCTACCACCGCCGCGATTTTGGATGCAAAGCTCATCATTTGACGGAAGTCATGTCCATTAAACTAAAGGTTTATACCTAATCTTCATTCCTTAGTCTCTCTCTCTCTCTCTCTAATATCTCTCTCTCTCTCTCTCTGTAGGGCCGGTGGGGCTTCTTCCATCTGCGCTTCTTCTCCTCTGTAACGTGATAGCCCAATCTCACAGCCTGGAAAGAGTTGGAGAAGAGGTTGCAAAAAGGAAAAAGGAGCACTGGAAAAGACACCGCCTTTTTTTTTCTTCTGGGGTTTTTGATTAGCGTTTGTCCAAATTCAAAACATTCTTGGATTGGGTTACGCCGTGTGAATCCAACCCAAGTTTCCATTTCTTCTCACTCGGCTTTCTGCAGCTGAAAAATCACCTCTTTTCCCAGTTTCAGTTCTTTTGATTTGTAGTACGAGCATCTGAAACAACGCTTCTTTCTCCAGTTCTTGAACCTACTGCACTTGGTTTTTGGCTTTGATTCAGCCATTTCTGGATCTGGGTTCTCTCCATTTCGCGATTTGGGTATTAGGGTTTTTTCTGGGAATCCCGAGGGTCAAGGTCGTGTCTCACAGATGGTATTGTCGGGAAAACTAGTCAACTCTGTGCTTCTACTTCTTTTGTTCCTATGTTATTACACCTCGTCCGCATTGTTCGTTCCTCCTGATAATTACCTGATTGCGTGTGGTTCTTCACAAAATGTCACCTTCCAAGGTCGAACCTTTGTTTCAGATTCCGAGCATTCATCCCTTGCATTGAAAACCGGCAATTCCTCTGTTGCTAGGTCGAATTCGACCAATGTTCCTTCCTCGATCTATCGATCTGCTCGTGTTTTCTCGGGGTTAGCTTCTTACAAGTTCAAGATCAACGAGGAGGGTCGACATTGGATCCGCCTCTACTTCTACCCTGTAAGAAACTCGAGCTGGAACTTGTCTTCTGTTCCAATAACAGTAGTGACCGATGAGTTCGTGCTCTTGAACAACTTCTCTTTCAAGGGCTACAATGGTTCTTACTTGTTCAAGGAGTACGCAGTCAATGTCACTTCTGACGTCTTGACCCTCACTCTCATCCCTTCTAACAACTCAGTTGTGTTTGTCAACGCGATCGAGGTTGTCTCTATCCCGGATACTCTTATCCCCGACCAGGCCTTGGCTTTGAACCCCTCTGCTCCTTTCAGCGGTCTTTCTCAGCTTGCTTTCGAGACAGTTTACCGTTTGAACACGGGAGGACCGTTCTTGACCGGTCAGAACGACACTCTCGCAAGAACTTGGGAGAACGATTCGAAGTACCTTCATGTGAACAGCTCTGTCTTGGTAGTGACGGTGAATCCTTCTTCTATAAAGTACACATCTTCTGTAACTGCGGAAACTGCTCCGAACATGGTTTACGCTACAGCTGACACGATGGGTGATCCAAGCGTTCCGAATGCGAATTTCAACGTGACTTGGGTTCTTCCAGTGGATCCTAACTTCAGGTACTTCGTCCGTGTTCATTTCTGTGATATTGTAAGCCAATCCCTGAACACGCTTGTGTTCAATCTATACGTAAACGATGATCTTGCCCTTGGAAGTGTTGATCTCTCTACGTTGACCAATGGTCTCAAAGTGCCTTATTACAAGGACTTCATCTCGAATGTTTCCGGAGATTCTGGTATCCTGACCGTCAGTGTTGGGCCAGATTCTCAAGCAGACATCACGAATGCGACTATGAATGGGTTAGAGGTTTTGAAGATTAGTAACGACGCTAAAAGTCTAAGTGGTGATTCTTCAGTAAAGTCTCTTGTTCCAGGATCAGGTTCGGACAAGAACAAGAAAGCTATAATCTTTGGTTCTGTTGTGGGCGCCATAGCTGCAGTTTTGTGTATTGGGTTGTGTTACTATTGCTGTTTGGCTGCTCGGAAATCATCTAAGACTCCTCAGGAAGGCCATCCATGGCTGCCATTGCCTTTATATGGTCTCTCTCAGACCCTAACGAAATCCACGGCCTCCCATAAAAGTGCAACGGCCAGCTGTATCTCCTTGGCTTCTTCACACCTCGGCCGTTGTTTCATGTTCCAAGAGATTCTCGATGCTACGAACAAGTTTGACGAGAGCTCGTTGCTCGGTGTTGGTGGGTTTGGTCGGGTTTACAAGGGAACACTCGATGATGGAACCAAGGTGGCTGTTAAAAGAGGAAACCCGAGATCTGAACAAGGTCTTGCTGAGTTCAGAACAGAGATCGAGATGCTTTCCAAGCTTAGGCACCGCCACCTCGTCTCTCTCATTGGCTACTGTGATGAACGATCTGAAATGATTCTTGTGTATGAATACATGGCTAATGGACCATTACGGAGTCATCTGTATGGAACTGACCTTCCACCATTGTCTTGGAAGCAAAGGCTCGAGATCTGCATTGGCGCTGCAAGAGGGTTACATTATCTCCACACGGGTGCAGCCCAGAGCATCATCCACCGAGATGTGAAAACCACGAATATCCTCCTGGACGAGAATTTCGTGGCTAAAGTTGCCGACTTTGGTCTATCGAAAACCGGCCCGTCCCTTGATCAGACACATGTGAGCACGGCTGTTAAAGGAAGCTTCGGTTACCTCGATCCAGAGTACTTCAGAAGGCAGCAACTGACAGAGAAATCAGATGTTTACTCGTTCGGAGTGGTTCTAATGGAAGTCCTCTGCTGTAGACCGGCTCTGAACCCAGTTCTCCCGAGGGAACAAGTGAACATCGCCGAATGGGCAATGACATGGCAGAAGAAGGGAATGCTCGAACAGATCATGGACTCGAACTTGGTGGGGAAAGTAAACCAGGGGTCTCTCAAGAAATTCGGAGAGACAGCCGAGAAATGCCTGTCTGAGCATGGAGTTGACAGGCCATCAATGGGAGATGTCCTGTGGAATCTGGAATACGCCCTTCAGTTAGAAGAAACTTCTTCTGCTCTAATGGAGCCTGAGGATAACAGCACAAACCATATCCCAGGGATTCCACTGACGCCTCTTGAACCATTTGATAACAGCATGAGCATTATTAATGGAGGGCATTCTGGTACTGAAGAGGATGATGACGGAGAAGACGCAGCCACAAGTGCAGTGTTTTCTCAGCTCGTCAATCCTCGTGGAAGGTGAGGGACGTTGTCCGAATCCGACATGAATGTTCTGTGTTCTGTCGCCATATATACATACATATGGAACTTTTCCATTCTTCTGTCTTGTACTCCTCGAGAGTGAGATCCAGGCAAAAGTTCTTCAGGGAAGAGTGGATGATGATCAAGATCCATTCATCATTCATTACAGTGTATTTTTTTTCGATTTACAGTAATATTGATTTGTAATATACTGGTTATATGTAACCTTTCAAATTCTAAATCTGTTTCTTTTTTATTTTTCTTAATAAATCTGTTTCTTTTCATAAATGAGAGAATGTTATTTGCCATATTTATGTGTGTGTATATATATATATATATATTACATGATACACAGAGTAATTTTGCAAGTGCTTAACTGTATAGACGTATATACTCATAAGACGACAGTCATACTGCGAACACCGAATGTGAATGGTCCAACAGAATTAACCAGGAAGCCACCTTTTGTTTGGTTTTTCTTTCCTCTCTCTCGTAGTTGAAGAAACAAAAGAGAGAGAAAGAGAGAGAGAAGCAAAAGACCGTTTTGACCTCGTCATCTCTTCCAATCTTCTTCTTCTCCTCCTTCAGGTCTCTCGTCGGATTCTCTGATCTCTCCGCCATGAACGAGAAAGCCAGCGTCTCTAAGGAGCTTAATGCCAAGCATAGAAAGGTGCTCCCTTTTCTCCTCTCTATCTCTCCTTTGTTCCTTTTACTTCTTCTCCGATTCGCCCGTTTTGTTGATTGCGAAGGAAATCGTTTGAACGCCTAGAAAATTTCGATCATCTCTCTCGCTCTCTCTGATTTGGTCTGATTGCAATTCGCTTGGATCTAGGCTTTCGAGGCATTTATGCTGTTAATTTCATCAATTTTTAGGTGTTAGGGAGAGGTTCAGGCGTCTATGGATCCTAGATATTCGTATTGCGATTGGATTGAGTTATTCTTCGCCAACGTTAAAATCAGTTGAGCCGTTTCGATTTGTCTTTTGGAACGATCACCGATCGCGATCTGGTGCATAGATTGGTCTGCGTTTTTTTAAGGATTTTTTCAATCGAGCTGCGACTTACTGAAGTATTTGTCTCATAATTTGTTATTAACGATCCGTGTTTCTGGTGGAATGTTTGGTTTTAACTGAGTCCCGTGGAGACCTTAACCTTCTCACCACCAAGGGGATATGAACTTTGCTCAGTCCTAGTCTTTGATAATTCATTTCGACCCTTTGAATTGGGGGATGAGGTGAATAAAGTAAAAGAGTTTTGTCCTTAAATAGTCTGTAGGATGCTTTTATTTTGGTCCTTCAGGGTTGAACTTTTACTTGGTAGCCTTTGAGTTGTCTGTGATATTGATACCAATGATCCTTGTAGTCGTTAGAATAGTTTTGCGGGCTGGTAATACATGAAGTGTGTCTGGTGCTTTTGCTCCAATTGAGGTGTTAACAGATGAAAATTTGCCCTTTTGGTAAAATCTGCTACAAGATCTCCCATGTTTGTTATGATAAATTTGGTTCATTTTGGTTTGTAGAACATGGGAAATGCTGTCTGTTTGAAGTTAACTATGTTTACGCTGATGTAGGCTGTAATTTTTGGGTTGCAGTTTTATTTACGTTTTTTTGTTGATTTGTTCTTTGGCTTGAATTTCTCATGGTTTCATTGTTTTTTCAGATTCTAGAGGGGCTTCTTAAACATCCGGAGAACAGAGAATGTGCTGACTGCAAAGCAAAGTATGTAAGGATGTTGCAAGTATTAGCTATCAGCGGTGCTGGTTCATAGATATGTGTGGACTAAAACAGTTGTATTTTCTATGCAGAGGTCCTAGATGGGCTAGTGTGAATTTGGGAATCTTTATCTGCATGCAATGTTCTGGAATTCACAGGAGTCTTGGGGTACACATATCGAAGGTAATCTCTTGTTTCACCCCTACCAACGCTTCAATAGTTGTCAGGTTTCCCTATGGTTAATGCATGTTCCAACCAGGTCAGGTATTGGGCTACTGGCAATTTGGTTTTTCTTTTCCTGTCTTTCTCGTATGCAGTCTCCTCTTGTAGTTCCCATCTTAAGAGTTTCTTCCTTAGCTGATGAGTTTGACATGGAAATGTAAAAGTTGTTCCCTGCTGTTCCTTCCCATCCCAGCAAGGAAGGTTTTGATCCAGTTTATGCACTGCATATTTTTGTGTTTCTAAAATTGCACAGTTCAATTCTGTGTGTCTCCTCATGCGCTTTGCTCCTAATTGTTTAGCCGGCATGTGCCTTCATGTTGGAGAAGATGTTCAACACATCAATTGGTTGTTATTTAAAAACATTTGATTTTAGGGGTTATAAACGCAGGTTCGATCTGCCACTCTGGACACATGGCTCCCAGAGCAGGTTGCTTTTATTCAGTGTGAGTTTCCATTTACAATTTTCCCTATGGATAGTGCAACCAGTATGAGATTAAGATTTGCCGCATAAGGTATGTCAATAATTTTTTTTGGGGTAATTTCATGCAGCTATGGGGAATGAGAGAGCAAATAGTTACTGGGAAGCTGAGCTACCTCCAAACTATGACAGGGTTGGAATTGAAAATTTCATAAGAGCAAAGTACGCTTTCATTAAACTAATATCTCAGTTAGTTGGATGTTATCCATCATTTACATTACTATATTTGTGGGCCTGGATTTCATTTTGGGACATATGGCTTTTCTAGGTATGAGGAGAAGAGATGGATTCCTAAAGGCGAAAATGCTCGGTCACCCCCAAGAGTTGGACAGGAAGAAAAGTCTTATTCTAATTATCAGACGCCTGCAGAAAGAACTGGACCTGGGTACAGACATGGACACAGTAGCAGTTCTGAGAATTTATTTGAAAAAAAGACTGTCCAAGCACCTAGAAATAGTACGTCTGGTACGAGGATAAATCTTCCTGTCCCTCCTCAAGGACCTGACCAGGTACCCATGAAATTTCTACAAGATTGGTATTGCTTCAGATTCTACTGTTTTGATCTGAGTAATGAAGCCCTCACCTCGTTTTTATCAAGAATCCTCATACAATGTCAATGAGCTTATCTAATTACCTACGATATCAGAATTGTCATTGTTTCTTTAACACAATGGTTTTGATTAATGCATCTCTTGTAGCTTGCTATCTGATCTCATGTTGTTACATCTGAAACTTATTTTGTTTTGGTGACCTTATATAATCTTTTTAATTTTAAATTCTCAAAATAGTCAGAAAATAACTTCTAAAAGCTTTCCAAAGCATGATTTCTTATGCATGAAGTGCATAAAATGAACAGGTTACAGTGGTTTCAAAGCCACAACAGGTTATTCGGAAAACAGCGCCAGCAGCTGCTCCTGTGGAGGCTATGAAACAAGCTGCAAATGCTGCTCCAGCAACAGATCCTCCAAAAGTCGATTATGCAACTGACCTCTTCAACATGCTGTCAATGGATGATCCCATTGAAAATAGCTCGGAGGCAACTTCTGCTGAAGATAATGCCTGGGCTGGCTTCCAATGTATGTGTCTACCATCCTGCCAGAATTTTCATACCCTTATCTTTTATGCTATATTTCAATTTAATCTTAAAAGTTTCTTTTGGGTAAAATACTTAAAATCGCAAACTTCTACTGTGTAATAACTTCAGTCCTCTAAAATTTGTAGCGGCTGGACATGTTCAAACGACAGAGAAAACTGGGACAGCAAAGCCTGCTGAGACCAGTTCTCCTCCAGTGAATGGAACTGAGGATTTATTTAAAGACTTGCCTGCTCTAGCAACACCACAGCAGTCACAGAAAGATGTCAAAGGCGATATCATGAGCCTGTTTGAGAAGGTGCGTTCTAACTTGATCTTACTCTTTTTGCTGTATCCCCTTCCTAATAATTTATCACTGACCAGATTTTCCTTCTTCCGATTCTTTGTTCCTTCGATTCACGAGATTCTGGTAGATGGGAAACTAAATCTATAGATGCAAAACATATAGTTAAAGTACTGAGTGCTTGTTTGTTATATGAATTGAAGCCAGCTTACAGGCTTAGTGACCCAGAAGAAACTAACTAGTATGAACTTGAATGTTTACCTGGTTATTGCCTCAAGTGAATACTTAAAATTCTGTGGGTTATATCCATTACAGTCAAATATGGTGTCTCCTTTTGCCATGCACCAGCAGCAAATAGCCATGCTTGCTCATCAGCAATCCCTTCTCATGGCCGCGGCATCTAAATCTGCGGGCACGGATCCAAAGGTTTCAAACACTAATCCACAAGCTATGCCTAATGTTCTTAACTTGCCGACTACAAGTTGGCCAAACATCGGCTACCAAATCCCGGGCATGATGATGCCACCAGCGGGCGGTCCGGCTGAGCTACAGAAACTTATGCAGGTACTGCTCCCGTTTTACTTAAAAATTTATATATAACACATTTGCGAATGGCCAAGTGTATTTTTCATATCACACTTTAATTTTTGTTTTCTGTTGTTTATGTGCATTAGAACATGGTCATGAACGCGAACATGAATATGAGACCAACAATGCAACAGCCAGGGAACACACAGCAATACCCGATGCCCGGGTATGTATGTTTATAATGTCTTTTCTTTGTCGCCCCCAATTTGATGAAAGTTTTAACAGCCTTCGTAATTTCATGTGGATGCTTGCCTTAAGTTATCAAGTTTTAGCGTGAAAATTTCCAAATCTGATGGGCTTCGTACCATTTTGGATAGGGATGGGCATTTGTATTTTTTATTCGCGTTCGGTTTGGTTATGTTTGGGTTTGGTTCTTTTGGTTTTAGAAAACCTATATTCATTCGGGTTTGATGTTCGCGTCAGTTCGGTTCAATTTCATATTTTAATGATAAAAATGGTCAGTTTACAAAGAATTTTTGGTTTTTTTTTTGTTTTTGTTATGTTCGGCTCGGGTTTGGTTTTAAAAAGATTATAACCATTCAGTTTTTATATCACGTTTGGTTCGGTTTATGCATAATTTTGGGAATAAGATTGGCATTGGTTTTCTTCGTTTTCCTGCAGTTTCTATGCGATGGGTAATGTTAACCCGCGAAATGGTGCAACGCCAGCCGCAACGAGTAACCCTCAGTCATCGACATCGACGTCGGTTTCAACAACCCCAACCACTTCTTCTCAGTCAAGCAAAGAGTACGATTTCTCCTCTCTGATGGAAGGAATGTTCGCGAAACATTGACGACAGGCAATGTTGCTTCTGGTTTGGTATGGCGTGTTCACTGTTGTTCAGGAGGGACATAAAATTCAGAAACACCAGAGAAAGAAAGAAAGACATCATATGCTTCTTCTGCATTTGTCCTCTTTCCTGTCTTATATTTGAAAAATGTATACCTTTCGTTTTAGACAGGTTTCTGGCTCTGCATATCTTTTGATTTTTTAGATTTTATTCTGATAAATAAAAAAAAATCACTCAGATTTGATTTTGATTTTTTTTTCTCCTACACATTCATTTTTTTTTAAAAATTTTCATATTTCTTTAGTTATATTTTAAGGAGTGAGCATTTCGGATTTCTGATTGAATTTGGTTTGATTATATTAGAACTGCCGTTTACGGCTACGGTCCACGGATGTCAAAATGCAGTTGTACCATAGTTGTTCCTTAGTCTGTTGAGATTTTGTATTCTATAATTTTCTTGGAACGTGTACAATCCTTTTCAAGGTTACCAATCATGATCAGATCACAATTCACAAGAGCCCCTTTTAATATTTGACCTGGCATCCTGTGATATATAACCATAGCCCTCTAGATCAACAAAATGTCGGCACCTTGCACCTAAACCGGCAAGCATGAGGAGGATCTACACGCTCATGAATATATGGCAGCAGACGAGGATTCTTTTTCTGAGTATAAGTTTGCAGCTTACTCTTGCATAGATTGTTCGCGTCTTTCATTTTGTTAGTAGAGATGAGAGGGAGGGACCTAACAACTGGATCAAGTTCTCTTCTTTGTTCTTACAAAATATGTCGACTTGAAGTACGATTTGTTGACTCTGTAGTTAGGTAGGAAACGACCTTGGTTGTGTTATCTTCTTTAACAAATGAGGAAGAAGCAAGAATTCTACCGTTATCTTTTCAATTCTCTATTGTCCGGCGATGGTATTTTTCAATTCATGGGATGCATGTAGGAGTACCCAGGTCACCTTTAGTTTTGTTATCATCCTTTACGACAGGAATTGAAACAATGAACTCAGGAACTTGATCAACGTCTTGTTGGAACCTCTGCTGGTGGTGATACTCTTTGTCGGGACACTTATCGCTTGTGAAATGCCTTTGGTTCTGCTATGTTCCTCAACAACAGGAACTGACACACTGATCTCAGGAACTTCACCACCTTCGCTTCCTTCTTCCTAAACCAAGGATGTAGTCGACAAAGCTGCGGCGGGAAGTGGAGATAGATCGATTGCTGGCACGGAAAGAGGAAGACGTAGATCTGATGGCGGATAGTAAACAGAGCGCCGAACGCAAGGAAAAAGAGAGCTCTTGAATCGGAAAAACAAAATCAAAGCTGGAAAAAAATCTCCTTCTCGTTTCTCTTCTTTTGGTTTTTATGCTTAAACTAGAAGAGTTACAATTTTGTCTTTTCCCGTCAACCGACTTACCGAACTCGGTTCGCAAAAGACCAAACTGCTCTCAAACCTTCGGTCTCATTCATAGACTTACTCGTCTTTGTGAAAGCCACACAAAATTAATAATCTGGTGTCATTTGATGTCGCTAGTTATGAGTCATGACGGATCTATCGAGAATAACGTTTGGTATGATGCGGCCACTGTTCAGACGGTGGAGGTGATATGAATCTTAGATCGAAAGTTCTCTATTAGGCGAGGCTGTTGAGAGAGGCGTCTCCGGAACAAGAAGAGCTGAACCGGAGGAGGGTGGAAGCGTGTTCATCAACATACATATATGTACAAGGAAACGGTAAATAGAGGGTCTCCTTTATAATTTTGGATAAATATTACACTGAATCTATCTACATGTATTGAACCAGTGATGGCTTTTTGCACCAAGAATTGTTTTTCACTTGCCATTCATTATTCATACCACCACAAAATCACCCCGTTGATTACTCTTCTTCCCGGATACAGGGTACGAGTCTGTGTGCGTGTACATACACACAGAGTTACATAACCATGGTAGCCGGAGGAAAAAGCCTATCCAAGAAAGTATATAAACCTCCTCCAAGCAACAGAGCGCCACTGTTCGGCCAAAACGGTAAAGAGGATGCTTTATTTTCAGACAGGGAGGAATCATAGTTTAAGCTAAGAGTAGTATCTCGAGTACCTTATCGGGTTGATCCAGGCGGAGATCTTCCGCAGCGAAAGCAAGCTCTGCCAGTATTTTTTTTTTAAAAAAAGGTAAAACAAACACCATGGAAATACTTAGTTCCATCTTTCTTCCCCTTTATATAAAGATGCAAACTTTGCATTTTGCTGCAAGCGGATAAAAGCGGTAGTACCTGCAATGCTCCGGCAAAAGAAGCAGCGAGGATGAGCGGGGCAACATAACCAGTTGTGTACGTCAAGAGTAAGCTTCCACCGACAACCGGATCCTGTTTTTTTTTGGATGAGCTTATTATAAGAGAGTACAAAAACTAACCATTAACATTCAAGTGTATGATGAAATTAGATTTACCCTGGATGTAGCCACATAGCCGAGAAGGGTCGCTAACACAGGGGTGCTGCAAGGCGAGGCAGCTAGTGCAAATGTGAGGCCAGCAAGGTATGCTTGTACACCTGAAAAAAACAGTTACATATTCTCAATCTTAGAGAACGAAAAATCACGACGTAATATACAGTGTCTTATAGATATAAGGGAAAATGGCGTATAATATCACATATTTAGCAAAACAAAATTGCAGTAAAAACATGAATTTTTAAAATTTTTGTATCAAAACATGTAGTTATCCATAACATCCAGATGAGACACGAAGTTATCCCTATTTCCTAAAATTTTACATGAGGTAATATAGTAAAATTTGAAAAGTTGAGATTTCATCTAGAAAATGGGGATAGCTTCATGTTTTGATCTGAAAATTTAAAAGCTCATGTTTGTCATGGTATTTTCGTACTAAGTCCGTGTTTTTGTATACAATTTTCCTTAGATCTAAAGGCGAGGATTACTAGAAGGGAAATTTGCAGCCGCAGCACGAGGATCAAAGTTGTTAAGGAAGGATGGAAGCTGCAGCTCAATAATCTGTAGGAAAGATACCGAAAAAAAAATTATGCAGGAATCAGTAATGCCAATGAAGCTCGCAAGAGGGAAGCGAGGTACCTCGAGGAGATTTAAACCCATTATAATAGCTAGACAAGATGCAGCCAGAGGCAGTCCTTGTCCTATCTGTCCATACGCTTTCCCAGCAAAGGATGCTACTATCCCTAGAAGTGCTAAGGTAGTTGCCAATCCCAGCGAGAAAGCAATTGCATCCCCGATAACCTGAACTCATGAAGGTCAAATTTCCATCAACTTCATTTTCGTGTTTGGTTCGAGGAAATTATAGATAGAACTTATCCGAAATTTTTGCATTAATTATACTACTTGCATGAATATGATACAACAAATGGCAGCAACGAGTTATTGTAGGAATTTTGTTTTCGGGAAAAAGCCACTAACCTCGGCTCTGCTTTTGCCAGACCCAAATGCACCTATAAGTTTCAGTAAAATTCCTAATCGATGAGAAGTTATGAATCAAGATAAGTGAAGGAAATGAAGTATCTCGAGAAAAATGGTCATACCGATGTAACCAAGCGTCAAAGGCAGAACACTCAGTGTACATGGAGAAAGGCTTGTCACAAGGCCTGCCCCGAAAATCACTGCCAAACTACAAACAAAGGATAACTTAAAAAGAGAACCAAAGAAATTCATGTCAAATTCCCCTGATTCGGTGAGAGAGAACTAAAGAGGCAAACCTAGTTACGCTCAGCGCTGATAACTGGTCAAGAACAGCTTCATTAGCTTGCTGGCCAGCTGAATAAAGGAAGCCCCCTAAAGAATCTCCAACATTTTCTTCAGCCAAGCTGTAAACTGAAGTGGCTTGTTCCTGTCTTGGAAGAGATTTGGTTTTTTGATATTATATATTGGCAAAACCTTCTGTAGAAGATAGATGTTCAGATCTAATCCCCAGAAATGCAGGCTGGAGTTTAGCCTTTGAAGTAAAGCCAAGGCTAAGAGAAAGAGAATGATTAAAGGTAACTATGAAGACATTTTAGACTACAAGGATGACAAATACGAGGAGCTTTTATCAATGGCAATGATCTAAAAGATGATAAGGTATGATCACTCCTTACCAATACAATCTTCAAGTCTAAGGCCTTTGCCGAGTTGATTGCAGCTATGTTTGCCCCTGGAAAACCGACCATGGTTAGAAGAATTTATTATCATACATTAACAAAAGTTTCGGAATCACATGAATCAACGGGGACAAATGGGAAAGAAATGTGATGCAAACAACAACAACAACGCATTAATCCCAAGTTTATTGGGGGTCGGCCGCATAAATTCACTTCCTCCATTCATTTCGACCTTGAGTTAAAATCCTCCAAAATTTATACACACGGTAAATCATAACTGAACACTCGTTCCCAAAATGAGTCTAAATTATCACTGCTATGTTTTAAACAAGCCCACAAGTGATTAAATTTCAGGCATCCGCTTAAATCGTTTTGTTGGCCATGACCATTAATGATCAGGACCATGGAATAGGTAACAGCAGTTAAATTTCCAACTTGAACTTACAATAGACAGTGGAAAGAACATGTTTTACACTCATAACAACTAAGTTTCCATAGAATGAAGAAAACCAACGCGGAGAAGACGTAAGAAAACAATATACCTCCGAAAGCACCGCCAAATATTGCAAGTTTGAGCCTTTTGATCCATTTCTCCTGCAAAGCGGCTTCACCGTAGCAACCCAACCTTTCTAGTCTCTCAAGTGCATCATGCTTGGTAACATTAACCATGTCTTCAATCACGCAGTACGAGATAAAAAAAAATAATAATAATTCAGCGTTATGCTAACGCGGAATCGAAACTAGAACATCGTCAAAATCAGCCAAAAAAAAAACCCAAATCAATAGATGTTCCAGAAAAGGAGGAGCAAGCTCACCGCCGCCATGGCTGAGCTTGTTTTTCCGCCTGTATGTCGAAATTCCATTGAAATGGGCGAAGACGCAGCTGCTGCAACGGTTCAACACCAAATTCATCTGCAGAAATTGACGGAATTCGGGCCGACCTTGCTGGTTTGCGACGCTCCGAAGTAAGAACCGCTCAATTATGTGACTGGGAGAGTGTCCAACGGTTCTCTTCTCGCTCTCCAGATATTTTCTCTCTTTTGTTTTTTTATTATAAAAAAAAAACAGAAAATCATGTAAAAGATAATAACGGCGAATAATGGCCTGAACAAATTGGGCCTAAAGGCCTATAATATCTTATATGCTTTGACTGCTCATTTAACAATAATGGGCTGAACAATTTGGGTCCAAAGGCCCATAATATCTTTTTTTTTTTGTTACCGATAGTTTGAAAACGGGAAAAAGTATCGAAGCTTTAAATAGAAATACGTATTATTGACAATAAAATTCGAACTGAACCAAATCTAATGTAAACATTGATAGATCATATAGTTTTTGAAAATTAAAAAGAAAAAGAAAACCAAAATGGCACACCCCTATTTCTAAGAAGAACAATCCAACTCAAATGGAGTCCAAGAATTAAATACAAAAATGAGGGAGGCATATCATCATATGCGACTGACACGTTTCTCTATTGGTGAGAACATGAAAGGTACATATTCATCAACACTGATCCCAGGGGAGAATAGCTCAGCAAAGGGTTTTGGTTGATATCAAATGTAAAACATTTCAAAGGGTTGCTGAATTATTATTATATCTCAAATCATTGTAACCAGATCCCTATCCAGGAAAACGAGCAATGGCTAAGTAAAGGTATTATATCCATGGAGGATCATGTCGCCGGGGACTTCTGCCTTTTCTTTGCTCAGAGGATCATCAGTTGCTGAATCTTCTTTTGGACACAGAGAACAGTATGGTTTGTTCACTTTTCATATACAAGCCAATAGAGATGTGTACCAACAACAGGAAGTGAAAGTTAATGATTCCATTACCAAATCCCACAACTCGTAGAGATTACAGAACCTGTCAAGCTGCGTGCTCTCTCAAGTCTTGCTTCTAATTGTGAAGCAAGTACACCCTCGAAATTGAGGCCTGTAAAAGAGAAAGCATGTAAGAGAAGGACAGTATGCATTATGACATTCACTCACAATCATGCCAAAGAAACAGCATGTAAGAGAAGAGGAGTCAGAAGATGAATTTAACTAGCAAGCTTTGAACAGAAAACAGAGGGGTCCTCCACATCTATGATTCTTTTCCCCTCATATGTCCTCAAAAGAAAGAATGGTTCTAGAGGTAGTAAGGTTTGTAAAACTAAGAAGAAACAAAGCTAATTCATCATCAAGTCGGATTTCACCATCAGTTCACTTACGTCGTTCCTACAAAAGTCGGTTAAACCAAGTGAAGTGTCAGGAAATGGATTCTTGACTTGCTTTAAAATCTAACTCTTTTGTTCTTTTCTGATTCTCAAACCTTCAACTTTCAGTTCACGGCCCGAAAAAAATACCATTAGGGTAACAGATACAAACATAGATTGTAAATGTCAGAATGCAGGTCCAGTTGCAGCAGTCAGATCAGTTATCCAGCTCCTTGTCAAACTTTGCTCTTACATTTATTCTCTGACAACTATAAACCCTTATGGAAATCAACAAAAGCAAAATCACATAATTAGAAAGCAACATAACAGAAAAGCATCATGAAAGGAAATATTCTCTCTATGATAAAAGGAATGTAATATCTTTCCATCTATGCTCAAGAAAAAAGATAAGAACAGTGACCTAAAATACTATAATTCAGGTTCACAATGGTCTGAATAGTGAAGATATGTTTCAGTCCTAAGATTTTGGACAGAGGAAATAGTCTTATCTAGCTTTCCATAAAAGTATGCATTTCATCCTATTACCATCTTAGAGATGGATAAGAACCAACTGTCTGTCTAATGAGATCCTCTGCTAATAAGGTGGATTTTGCTAATAAAGAAGATTCCAAGTAAGACAAAATTTGGCCGCAACACATCATAACCCAAGTGCTGTGTAATGAGTACCATCAGTTCATTAACTTGATGGAAAGAACAACTCATGAACCCCATCAGCAGTTTTCTCCAAGATCCTTCAATCTATCACGTTTTAGTTTGGAAATTGATATAATTCCCTCACTATATTCATTCTACATTGTGTATAATCATAACACTAATCACCACAGCCCAACGTTTTCGAAATTCTGATTAATAACTCATAGGATTCCTCTACCAAACTAACAGCTAATTGAACCTCACTGTCCAGTTAATGTCATTTCACGTGAATTTCAAAGCTTACACCATAAGGTTGTGGTTCTTGAGACCACAACAATCATGCCACTCACTTACACAATCTCTTGCAACTATGTTCTCAATTCCATAGTTCAGAACACCTGTAAACAGTACGGTATGCAAGACACTGCATATATTATAAGGCACTTGTAAGATCACGACCTAGATGCAACTAAAACTAGATCATCAGTCCTAAATGAAACAAACATCACTTCAGCTATGTTTTCACCCACTCTACTGAGATATCCGATATCGGTTCCCACATTGTCAGATTATAGAGTATAAAAACTAAGACCATAATAAAAATGTTTCAAACTCGATAAGGAAACATTCAGAATGTCTACGAAAGCAAACGCCATATGCAGTTTGAAACGTTATCGTTTTGAAATATGACGAGATAAAGCCAATCCTGTTTACAAACATATGGACAATGAGTTGTCTGTAAGATAGATGCACTTAACGGTGAGCAATATGAAGCCACAGAGACTTTTTGAAAGACGCACAGCCATGGACACTGCTTTTGAACTATTGTCGTCGAGCTTCGAATCTGGAGAAAAAACATAGAGAAGTTTCAAACATAGTAAGATTCTAATATCTGCTTGCATAAAAACCCGTACAGCCAAATTGCATGTCAACCACAAAGTCAAAAGTAAATTATATTGCATTCTAAGGTATAAAAGATTCTTGTCATCACTGATGCAACTGACAGAGCATCCAAATAAACCATCTCTATAATTTCACGACGAGGGAGAAAAAACATGATTAGATTCAATTGGTTTAGCAATATCACCAGAAAAAGACATCTCATATAGATAAAGATAGATTCCAACCATGAGCTCAAGAGAAGCCCAAAAAAAAGATTGTCATTTGTAAGACAAATATTAGAGCCTATATCGAATGACATAAAAGCTAACAATAACAACACCACACCTTAATTCCAAGTTTATTTGGGATTGGCTGAATGAATTCTTTTTCTCTATTCATTTCCGATTTTAGGGTTAAGTCCTCCGAAATCATTACTAATCACTTGTTACTAGATGAGCTGAGGTCTACCTCTATCTCTCTTTCGATTTCCTATTCTTATATTCTCTACTTTTCTAACCTGATTGTCTATCGGCCTACGTTTTACATGGCTAAACCACCTTATACGTCCTTCTCGTAATTTCTAATGGCGATATGGTAGAATTTTCCTTTCAACTGAATGAAAAGCTTACAATCGCAAAGAAGCCCCCGTGGTGCAGTAGAATTTCTCTTTCCAATATCGCAATGCATCTACTCAGTTTTGGTTGTACTGTTTCAAAAACCCTTAGCTTCTAATGTATTCCATCACAACTCTAACTATCTTTTGATTCCTCTAAACTCATTTTTTAATACTATATCGTATGCAAACACCATGCACCATAACCCTTTTTTTTGCATATGCCAAGTCAACTTATCTATAACTAAGGTGAAGAGAAACAAAAATGCAAATAAATCTAATTTCATTTTTCCATTATAACAAGAGACAAAGCTATATCGTATGCAAATATCTATTATCTATAACATACCTTCTCCCCTGATTTCTAAGCTGATCCATCAATAAATCCGATAATAAACCTTCTGCTTCCTTCAACCATGTGAAGAGTAACTGAAAAATTTACCCTTCGTCAACCTCAGTTTAAGCCGAAGCAAGGAATACAAACAACAAACTATCAAGGACAAATGAAGATAAATCTTAGAAATACTGTAAAAATTAGTTGAGAACACTAACAAACAATGTTGCCTAATGTTACATGTACTAATGAAGGAGCGTTTGATTTAAAGACCACTAGACTTATGACTTGTACCCAAAGATTACAAGACCACAATTACAAATGGAATTATGGTATTTACCTTTGTCACCAGCCTTGCATTGCCCTTGGGAAATGAAATGGCCAAGCCCTTGAAGAGTGTACATCAGCCGGCTGCCCTTTGGTTCCAGACTGAGCATCAGATTCCAATCAACGCCGTCTTTGTCCTTGACTGCAACAGAGGCCAAAGTTCCCAGAGATAGTTTACAGAAATAAGTCTGCAGCAGTTAAATCAATTGTCAGTCAAAGGGCTCGTAACAAAAAAAATTACAATTGACACTAGAAAAATCATTAGAGAAACCAAGATGATAGGAAAAGAAAATATAAGTAAAATACGAGACCATCTAAAAACGACAAATGTGCTTTACCTCTGCAATCCTTTTTGGTATTGTTATGCTTCCATGCTTAGAATTTGCATCTTTAGCACTTAAGCGTTTCTCAAGGACAAGGACTTTTGAGCTTAGGAGAAGTCAAGGAATCAAATATTCAAATAAAGTAATATATATATATATATATATATTAATAAAATAACGTATCAGGTGCATGTTGTGAGGTGTTCATTAAAGCTAGATCAAGGTTACTTCTCATATTTGAAAAAGTTTAACAAGAAAAAGAGAACTTAGAAGGTTTAGGAGAAGAGAAATTTGGGATAACATCAAACGGGCCATAATATTTAGTGGATACTCAGTGCTGGAAGGAATGCTTCTAGCATTTAACCTGTAGCGAGGGTGCAAGGGGACCCATCCAGATGCATCTGGTACAAGCGCATCCCTTTTTCTTCCCGACGTACCAGAAACGTGAGCTCCATCACCCTGTCGAGAAGCTTCAGTCTTAACGGCTGGATCAGCTGGTTCATCATGGGTGGGAGCAGCTGCTTGAGCCGATGAAGAAGCAACTGCAAGACATGGTTGCTACATTAGCATCAGAGAAACACAACTAAATGTGATCCTTTAAGATATGATGAAGGGAGACAGGTTTCTTCATATAAGTACTGTGATTTGGAGATGGTGGATAAATTTCAACGGAGACATAGATCATGTGAATAGCACCACCAACTTCTAAAATTCCTTACTCTTACTTTGACTAGATATAAAGCGGACTATCTTAAGCATATAAATTACCTGCATCCTTTGTCCCTGAGGGGCCAGCATTAGATCTCTGTAGTATCTTAGTGATGGTAGTGTCCGATGGCAACTCCTTCTTTACAGCCTGGAAGGTAAAATACTGTATCACGTGAGCTTCATGTTTTTCAGGGATGAGGGGATCACAACTACAATTATGCTAAGATGATAACCTAAAAATTGGCATATTTATTCTCCAGAAACAGTGAATAGTTGTCAATTCATAAAGAGAGAATAAACGGAGGAAAACAGGACTTTACACAAAATAAAAATGAACACTTTTCGTGGAAGTAATGCTGCAATAAAAGAAACCAGTAAAATGTATGCAGAAAGACATGAAATGGGAAGTTCGTTATTCGGCACTTCTTTCTTACCGCATCAACACAGTCATGGCAAGCTTTACATATCACGCCATCAAGATCTGTTGTGACATATTGGCCAAAAGAAATGGCACAATTACAGTGAATTACCTGGGCAAACAGAACAAAGGATCAAAAAGAATCACCTTGATAATGAACACGAGAATGATTGGAAAGCCATCTAACAGAAACAAATTGGTGTGGCATAGAAGCATAAGAAACAAAATTTTTCCATGCCAAAGGACAGCATTACCCTATCACACCTCTCGCAAAATGTCCAACCAGAATAGTTTGAGTGAAAAATTTCGCAGAAGGTTCCGTCTTCATATGCAGACCTAGAATAAAGACACTAAATTCTTAGTATTTAATTAACAAAATAGACTGGTGAAAATTATTCGTTCAAATAGCAGCTCTATGTTACTGCAAGACCCAACAACACAAGGAAGCAAAGCAAAGAATTAGGTCCAGAAATAAAATCAACATTTCAACCGTCTCAAAGCGAAAGATAAATGGAAAAGATGTAACAACGAGGGAGTACACATTACTTCCACAAAGAACACAGATAATTTACCAATGTAACTAGAGCTAACAGGGTCAGTAAATTAGTTACATAGCATTAGGTCTCACAATCATTTAATAAGCATCAGGACAAGAATGAATACAGCGGTGTTTTGATGAGTAACACAAGTACGGATTTTTTGCATAAACAACAGAAAAACTGTTAAGGCACATTACTATTGATCAATCCAAAAAGCATTTTTTCCCCACAAAGACACAGATTATCAAGTATAACAATTACAACAAACATTTCTGGCAATAAATGACTAGCTGTTAAAGAATGAAATGAGATCTTTTCAAAACATAAATACGACACCGTTTCCAAAATAAAGACCAAGTAAAAGAAATTAGTTCTTTGGTATTAGGTCTTCGAAAAATGGTGATATCGTTAATAAGAATGAAAAGTAGAATAAAGACACCTTAATATATAAAACATAGAACTTTGAAGTCTTGATTTTATGAAGCAATTCTTGCTAAAAGAACACGGAACACATCAGGTATGGAAATTACAGAAAACAATCGTGCCAAGAGACAATTAGTTGTTAACGAATGAAAACGACGCCGTTTCGTTTCAAAACATTAAGAAAAAAAATAACTCACTATAAACGGCTAAAAGGCCAGTCAATTAGTTACTTTTTTAGGTCTTGGATGAAGAGGATATTGCTTCAATAAGTATCATTACTAGAATTAAAGATTATGTTGTCTTGACAGTTAACGCAAACACGATAACACGATTTTTTCACAGAAAACATAGAAAAACTTTACTGTATATCAATCCAAAAAAGCAATTTCCATTGAAGGCATAGAAATCATTAAGTATTCCAACAAAGCAAACATTTCTGTCATTAATTTGTCACTCAACAAATGAAAACGACATTGTTTCAGAACATAAAGACTTGTGAAAGAACGAAAATCGTATCATTTCAAAACATAAAGACATATAAATAAACTCTCGCTGAAACTGGTTAACAGGACAGATAAATTGATTACTTGGTATTTATTATCAGACAAATGGAATATTGGTTCAATACCAACTAGTACAAGAATCAAACGACGTCGTTTTGACGAGCAATGCTAGCATGATATTGTCACAAACAACATAGAAATATTATGAAGGCACCTTACTACAAGCAATTTTCCCAAGAAAGAAATGGAAGCCGTCAAATATGGCAATTAAAAAGAAAGAGTAGCACTTAAAGAATGAACACGACGTCGTTTCAGAACATATGGATAGATAAAACCATCTTGCTACCGTTGGTAAATGGAAAATACATTTATGTGCCTCTCACGATAAATAGAACAGACATTGTGTTCTAACTAGAGATCTCCTCTCAAGTACAACCGCGTTTGCAACTATTTCAAGGAGGCATATATTGACCCAAGTGAAGAAGGTCCTCCCTTGGGTAATATGGGGTCTACTTCTTTCAAAATGTCGAGGGGCACTATCGACCAAACACATGGTGGTCATTGTCTATCGTGGTAAAACCAAAGCCCCTTTCTGAATCTGGATAAGTTTCTACTATAGATTTGGATAGCCTACACAGAATGTTGATAACAGAGCACTGGCTATTCACATACATCATATTGATGAAAGGATTATTATTAAATTTTTAGCTTGGTATCTCAAGCACAGGCAGAGGGAAAGAAATGTCAATGGTAGTAGGATTTCTGCTTGATTCATCCATTATATTTATATGCAATTAAGAAATGTAAACATTATATTCTTTTTCTTCATCTACAAGGTTCCGATTGATTCTAGTTTTTATGTCAAACCTCAAGTAATAAACAAGAATTACAATCTCTACCACATCAAACATTTACACTTTCATCGTAAGGTTTCCTGATCCTAGAAATATGATATCCACGCCAATGGATTGGCTAAAAGGATTATTCAAAATTTCTTAGATGAGAATAAGGCCTTAAGAGCTACAGTTAACCAGACTTATCAGTCATGGGTAGTAGTGTCAACGGGATCAGGGTCAACACAACAAATCTTGGCACTGGTATTAACTTCAAACTTAAATTAATGGAAGAGTAGAAATAACTGCTTAGTCAATTTTCCGATTATTCATTGCCTTACAGGGAGAGGAAGAAGAAGAAAAAGAATAACTATCGAAGTATCACAAAGCAAGTTTACAAGTGAGTACCTTCTACAGTTGTTTCAGGTTGGTAGGACATAAACTATGAGAAAGTTAAAGGGTTATAAATTTTTTTATACAAAAAGGTAATAAAGAATTTAGCCGAAAAGCAAATGAAAAAAAAAACATAACGTAAGGAGAGATGCACCATCACCGCACCCCCCTCCCCCAAAACCTGACCGTCTCTCTTCAAAAAAAAAAAGTTCACCTGGAAACTAAATTTTGTTTTTTCGTCATAATCGTTAATGAATCGGAAACGAGGTATTACATCTCTAGTTACAAGGAAAGCTCACCCTTCACTTGTCATTCTTTGAAGATTTCAGTAGACGGTTGCATGAACAAAAGAAAAAATTGCATGGTATAGAGGAAAAAGATAAACGAAAGCTTGAGTCGGAATAGAAAACCAAAGTGAGGAGCCATGTGAATGGATCAATAATTCAGATGGAGAGACAAGCCTATAATGAGTTTCAGGACATCTCAATACAAAAACTTTCAACAAAATCTTTCAGTTTCCTGTTTTGATGACTATTATCAGAATAAGAGGGAAAAAAGGGAAAAAAAATAATCGGGTATGACATAATGCAACGGTTATGACATTAATGTAACAATGAAGCTAGATAAATGGTTTTAATCCTCTTACACAAAGATCAAAAGAAGAAATCAAGGGAGAAATGACTCCATATTTCGGGTAATATAGCCTTAATCAATCTTAAATATAAAACTGATGAAAAGGGAGACAAGAAATAGCTCATAAAACCCACGGCATATTTTTCCTTTAATAGGTGCTAACAACAATTCTTCTAATCAAATGTTGACTAACCCTACAGAAAACCATTGGACCATTTCAATTTTCTTTTACGATGGTGCGTAAAGCATAGTCTCATGCCATGAATATAATTGCCTTAACTGAACCGTGATTGTTGTCATCCTTATTTCCAGAAATGACTAAAATCAAAGTGTTGCATTCAGCTATATTACTTCAAAGTTCAAAGAAACTGTTCAAGAGTTTGATGTCTTGTATAACCCTATTTAGAGATCTTCTGCCAGCCAGCTGCTGTTAACTAATCTTGCTTCATAGTGCAATAAAATTAATGCATTTATATTATTGTATTTCTCCAAATCAACATATGATATCTAAATTCCTTGACCTGAAAGAACTCTGGTCTAAACGTCCCCCAGCTTTTACATCTTTTTAATTTTCATTCTATCTTTTGCATAGAGCAGGAGCGATTTTGAAAAGGTTCAACGGAAAAGGGCGATTTTGCACAAAATGCTTTATCCAATCAATATAAACCACCACCTATCTGACGGTAAAACATCAAGACTCCAACCCAAAGGCCAACAGAAATGTAAAAACCCGCAATCCAATCAACTTAGAAATCAGAGCAAAGGCACAGAGCAGGGAAAAGTTACACATAGCCCACAGAGTCTTAAATCAGTTCCATGAAAACAAATTCAGATTTTTCATAAAAGCAGAACATAGAATAAGTCGTTAGACATCCGGGTTACTTGAGAAGGAATCAAAGAATCAATATATTAGCCAATCATCAAATTCTACTCATTAGGTCATCCAAAAAGTAAATCAATCAACTCCCTAAACACAAAACAAAAGAAGATCACACCGTTAAAAAATGAAAAAAAAAAAAATAATCAGAGCATAGTCGACAAGAGAACTTGAACATCAGTTACCAGCATCGGCGGCAGAGTACAGCATATGCTCCCGAATTCAGACGCCAACCTCGGTGAGACACAGCAGTAACCGAATCACAGTTATGGCAGGGGGCACGACGATCAGCCATCGCCAAAAGTCTGCAAAAAGCAAACAATCAGGAAAAATGTAAAAAAGGGTCATCCGGAATTCTAAAAATTGATGCAAGAATCTCACTCAAAATTCTCACTTAACCCACCTGAAACAACAAGGGAGAGACAGGGAGGGAGAGAGAAGAGAGCAGAGGAAAAGAGAAGAAAGCGAAATGAACGAGGGACTGGTAGGCTCGGGAGGAGATTAACACAACTTAACGGAATCACATTTATGGCAGGAGCCACGACGATCAGCCATCGCCAAAAGTCTGCAAAAAGCAAACAATCAGGAAAAATGTAAAAAAGGGTCATCCGGAATTCTAAAAATTGATGCAAGAATCTCACTCAAAATTCTCACTTAACCCACCTGAAACAACAAGGGAGAGACAGGGAGGGAGAGAGAAGAGAGCAGAGGAAAAGAGAAGAAAGCGAAATGAACGAGGGACTGGTAGGCTCGGGAGGAGATTAACACAACTTTGCAAAATCCGATGGATGGGTAAGAGGCAAAGGAGAATCCAACGGTGGGATATTGGATTCTCTGTAAGGAAAACCCATAAAAGGGTTGACAGGAGGGAATTTGCGAGGATAAGAGAGCATTTGAAAAGTTTCCATGCATGGATGAAGAATGTGGACCGAGCGTTTATGGGAGAATCCGCTCGTAATGATTATAGAATGGTTTTTTCTCGTTTTGCTGTTTTGTTGGTACAGAATTGAAGACGAAGACGTAGAAGAAGAAAAAGGAAACATATGGCGAATGTGGCTGTGTAACGCTTCGCCGGAGACGGGGGGAGGTTTTGCCTGGGTTTTTCCTCTTTTTGTTTTTTTTTCTTTCCAATTTTATTGAATTTAATTTCTATTCCCGGTTGTTTTTATTTGGGCCATTTTTTAGAAGGATATATTTTAGCCCAACATAGTATGTCTTTTTGCCATTTTACTAAGGAGAAAAAAAGGAAAAGTTTGTTTCTGAAAAAAAAAATACTCTTCTTTTTATAAGATAACGCAGCAAAAATTATCATTTCTTTGAAAATCTACTATAAATATTAACTATCCTCTATCCGAATAATTTTTGTCTTTTAAAAATAAATATTTTGTGAAAATAAATTTGACGTTAACAAAAAAAATATTTGTTTAAAAACCGGATAATTATCCTCTATCCTCTATTTATTAATTGTAATAAATTATCCTCTATCCTCTATCCGAATAATTATCCTCTATTCCTCTATTTATTATTTTATTCATTTTAACGTTAACAAAAAAAATATTTTGTGAAAATAAATTAATGTAATAAATTTATTAAAAACCAGATAAATTAAAAATGATATTTTAAAATTTATACTTTTTTAGATCCATATAACTAAAAAATTTGTTTAAATTTGTGAATAATTGAAATTGTAATTGGATATTTTTATAAGTTGAAGATTTTTTCTTCCAATGCCTCTTTGGTCGACGGTTTTTTTTTTTTTATTGTTTTAGGAGAAATAGGATTGGAAGATTTTCTGATTATAAAGTGAACGGTTAAACTAAGAGAATAAAATTTTAGTAACTGTAAATTTTCAATAGAAAACACTATAAATAGTTTTAAATAGGTTATTAACTTTCAGAATTTTAATTTTCACAAGGTAAAACAAACATATCTAACCTCATAAACCAGAGGAACTAAAAAATTTGGACCAATCATCATAACGTCTCCTTGATGATGGGGAAAAAACAGAATTACTTCAACCAACATGAAACCAGATACATCTATCTATAACTTTATATGACTTTCAAAATCTTTTTTTTTAACCCAATCACTCGTACAATTTTTTGGCCAATTGAGTTCTAAGGGCTTTGGTTTCACCCTTTGAAACTTTCTCAGCATACTTCTCAGTCATGGCTATAGCCTTAACCATGGCTTTCATCTTCCTCACGTTCTTCGATCTCTTCATCGGTTTTCCATTCTTCGTGTTTCTTCTGGCAAAAGATGAAGAATATATGTTATTCATGTGATGTAAGGATTAAGAAATACATTTCCAAAAATACAAGGAAAGCGCCCCAGCAAGTCGAGAGAAAACATCTAGACGGGTGTTCTAACATGCAGCTTTCTCCGAAAATCCATTCAGACATTACATAAAAGATACGCGAAATAGAATTCTATAAACCTCAATTCATTTGGATCCTAAAGATTCATGGTCCCAAGTGCACTTCTCTCAAACACCTTAGACTAAACTGTCAAATGGTGTACAGTTGACTTGCAGGCAATTCTCTCTTAGTTAGTCTTACAACAGCTCACAACGTATTATCACTAAGTGAAAACATTGACAAGGCAAGGAACTTTCTCCCACGTCTCATGACATTGTGCAGCATAGATTCTAGAGTATATGATTAAGTATGTCGATTGAAAAGCATGGAAGAGCTATGGCCTTGTACTGTGTTGTGTGTTCAGACCAAACACTAGCATAATCTCCTAAGAACTCGACAAAGGGGAAACTCCTACTGCAACTCCTACATGTAGTAACATATAAACTGATGTGGAAACCCTTACTGCAACTATTACAACAGCATAAGTTCCCAAATAGACCAAAACTTTCTATTGAACATGGAATCTCTTGCCGTCGAAAGGCAAGACAATCACAGAGACAAAGCATAAACTCGACCAATTCACAAAACCTTCTTCTGGAAACCTGATCTAATGCCTTTACCCAAACTAATGAAGTTAATCGAAGAAAACATAGATTAAACCAAAGTAATATTCTATTTTTCTAAGGGCTGGTAAACATAAATCCCACTTTAATGCGCAAATTTAGGAGAAGAATATGGAGATCCAGAAGGAGATTAGTTCGTGAACACATACAAGTTATGAGAATCAACAGGCGGCTTCACGTCTCCGGTCTCCGAAATGTCCATGGCTAACGAAAGAAAAGTAAAAAACTAGGGTTAAACATCGAATCCACCAATCACGAGAGCAGTAAATTATCAACTTGTTCGAAGCTAGAATCGATAAAAAAAAACAACCTAGGAAGACCGAAATCAGAACATATGAGGCGCTTACCTTCGGGACGTACGGGGAAGGAGGGTTCAGATACATCCATGGAAACCGTATCGTTTCTCTTCTTCTTGCTCCTGTTCTTCGCCATGACTGACGGTTTCCCTGCGACGACGACGAAGCAGGAGAAGAACGGCAACAACAGAACTCGAACGAAGACCCTAATTCCCAAAGCCCCTTAATACGGGTCGGGTCAATTTATTATTCGGGTTCGTTGGGAATTTTTATTGGGCCTAAATTCTTTGCCAAAATGGCCCATTAAAACCATTTACATTACAACAAAGTGCAGATTACATTACATTAATAACCAAACAATTAAACGAATTCTAACCCAAGGTATAAGTTTTCTAAACTAGAAAAAATCAAATTGACCAAAATGAATGAAAAAGTGGAAACTTTTATTATTTCAATAAAAAACGAAATTAAATCGAATCTAAACCAAACCACATTTAATATAAAATATAAAGGTTCTAAAATTAAAATAAAACCGAACCTAAATATAAAAAGTTTATACATAAGTATCCTCGTGATGAATATGTTGCTCGACTCGGATATAGAAAAAGAGAATAGTACCAAATAATATATAATCTTACACTAATCGAAATCGATTTAAAAATTAAGTCGAAATCGTTTTTACTAAATTCAATTATCACATGTAAAAAAAATAGAATGAAATTAATTTGAAACTGAACGAAGCGGATATAAAAACCAAACTTAAAATATAAATATTTTTTAATAAAATTTGTAATGGGTGGTGGGCCATTAAAAAGATAACATTTTGAAATTTTAAAATTCGTGAATACAAACCCAAGTTACCGTTAAAAGATAAAGAATTAAAGGGATAAATGGGCATAAATGAAATCCAAGTTACCGTTAAACTAAGATAAATGGATATATATGTGTGCGTGTATATATATACTTTTTTAATAATTTTTGTTATTTTTATTGTTTGATATTAATAAATCTTAGATAATTGATGGTATATCATATAAATAAAATAAAATTATTATAAGGTTAACGTTAAAAAAGTAAATTTTTATATTTAAAAATTTATTGATAATTTGTTAAAAATATAAATATTTTTATTATTAGATATAAAAAATATAAATTTTAATAGAATAAAAAAGATATACAATTAAAATTACGATACAAAAATACAAAAATTTTAATGAACTTTATTTTATTTCTATCTTTTTATTAGATAGCATATCGATTCTCATCCATCTTTAAAATATTTATCTTGATCGACACTATTTTGTTTCTTTATATTGTTATTGGGTTTCGGGACAAATTCTGCAAAATTCACGTGACTTGTTAATTTATTTTATTTGATCATTATTTTATATCAAATATCGATGGATCTATTTTATCCATGGGTCCTACGGGTACGGGCCGTGTGAATTGGATTTTGTCGTTCGGCAATTTTTTTGATAACTAGAAAGTTTTCCGAACCTTCAGTCCGACTATATCTCCCACGATTCGAGAACAGTCTGTGTATCAA
Organism: Tarenaya hassleriana; assembly: GCF_000463585.1. Taxonomy (NCBI): domain Eukaryota; kingdom Viridiplantae; phylum Streptophyta; class Magnoliopsida; order Brassicales; family Cleomaceae; genus Tarenaya; species Tarenaya hassleriana. Next base: position 2,570,382 of record NW_010965372.1, on the reverse strand, counting down.
AATTATCAGATAATTGTACACTTTTTTCCCCAATTCGCGGCTCGAACATGGAACCTGGGATAGAGACGCCCCACCACCTCTCACCGGCTACACCACTCGGCTACGTCCTCTACGTCCTCTTGGGTCGTTCGGCGAATTTACCAAAACCAATTAGATGTTTGATGACAATAATACTTTGATAATGCCCGACAATACGAATTTGATTTCTCCTTTTATTTTTATTGTCGATGATAATTTAATATTGTTTATATAGGTGAAGATGGTATGCTAATAATATTGTTGTTTGCTTTCTTGGGTGAAATGTGGTTTTGTATTGCTTAATAGTATTGTTTGTTAACAGTTACCACATTTTCCCAGTCGTTAGACATCCGGGTTACTTGAGAAGGAATCAAAGAATCAATATATTAGCCAATCATCAAATTCTACTCATTAGGTCATCCAAAAAGTAAATCAATCAACTCCCTAAACACAAAACAATAATTTTAAAATACATAAATGTGAATAGTGTTAAAAAAAAACAAAAAGAATGTCAGATAGACTATAGTTTTCGGACATTAAAATGAGACATTCCGTTGCGGACGTGTCGGGACAAGCCATGCACGACACAACATCACCAGAGCATGCATCCTTCTTTTACTATTAATTTTTTTTTTCATAAATTTTTTTACTCTCCATCACGCCCAATGATGCAAAGCGGTAAACACATCACGTGACCCATTCGGCAAAAGTAAAAAAGAAAAAGTTGAAAAAAGAAAATACCGGACATTTAGACCTATTTTAAATTGATTTTGGTTACATAATCATTCATCCCATCAAAATATGACCGCCTATATTACCTACTTCAGTTCGGTTTTTTTATTTTTACAAAAATAAATATTAATCGGTTATTATATTATATTCAGTTTGATTCGTTTTCGATTCTTATTTAAAAAATTATTTAAAAAAAATCGATTTTTTCGGGTTTTTAAAAATTCAATTTGGTTAGGTTTCGAAAAATTGGTTTTTCTAAAATTAATATCGTTCAGAAGAAGTTTTAGATGGTATGAATCGGATAAAATACCGTATTTTTTTTGTTCGGTTCTGGCCGAACCGAAACGTGCGCCCTACTAATTACCTATGCAATAAGTATTTATTAAATGTATTAATCACGGACACTTGTGTAGTTGATGGAAAAAATCTAAGGTGAGGTAATCATTGTTAGTTTCAAAAATCTTACCACATGGTAATGAATACCTCTAAAGGGTCTTTGGTTAATTTGAGCACTGTGTTTGGTTAGGGGATTAGACTCACAACGGAATAATTGCGAGTTGAATTTGGTTGGAAAGGCACGTAAACTTTTTGGTGACGACACCATCAAAAATTAAATGTTATCCAAATTATTACGTGAATCATCATGGGATGGTCAGTACCGGAATTAAATATATTTATTAATGATTTGAAATTAGTATTTCTTCCTTGTCAACAATTATTGGGCTTTTAAACTGTTGATATATATATATATCCTTGTGTCTCCATTGTTCTAATCGTTAGTGCCCTTTTTCGCACGATTAGCGGAAGCCACGTTATGCGTGGATCCACCTTATATAGAATGGGGTAGCTAATTAAAAAATATTAATTATTTTTATAAATTTTGTAATGTTACCGATAAAAATGTTAAATTACCCCATAAAAATAAATTTATTACCTTCAAATTAAATGTATAAAATTTTACCCACTTTCATAATTTTCTATGGATCTGCCACTATATATATATATATACACACACACGGATCAACGAACAAATGTTATCAAAGGAGCCTCAAAATGATGAATTTCCATTGGTAGCATTAGTAGAAAGAAAACCCCAATTAACCATGCCATAAAGGTTATGTTTCTAATTATAATTTCAGACGAGTTTGGTGGGTCACAATAACGTGAGCGCCTTGATTGAGGGGTAGAACTGTCAAATCGTATGTTTCATTTAATGTGTCACGTTCAAAAAAACCTTTTTGACTTTTTTTTATTATTGTCTTTATGATAAATTATGTGAATACATTAAGTAAACATTACTGGCAGGCAATTAAAATTTACCAATTTTTTTTTTTTAAAAGAATACGATAACACAATAGTAGTTGTTTGAAAAACTTGGGAATTCGTAATCTACCCGGGAAACGTGTAGGAATTAGAGATGAATTTTTCGACATTCGATTCGAGTTCAATTCAAAAAATTGTTCCGATTTTATAAAAATATATACCAATTGATTATTTTTTTTATTAAAAAAAATTTAGATTTGTTTGAAAAAATTTGATTTTTTGAATTTTTTAAAATTCGAATAGATAAAAAAACAGTTTTTAAAATTACCGTTTAAAAATTTTGGACAAATCGGTTGTAAACAGTATCATATTTTTCGATTCTATAATTGGATGTTGACTAACAGTACCAAAACGCACAGCAAAATTATTTTTATTTTCCTCATATTATTAATTTTGTGTATTATGGTTAATTAATATGTTATTATACTCCAGATCCGGAAACCTTTTTATTTTTAATTAAAAAAAAGACGCATTTGAATTTTTGCCGGAGAAAAACAAAATGGAAGAAGAAAGGAACAGCGGGAGCATGTATTATCTTCTTCTTGTTCCCAACAAAGCAAAAGTCGCAACCTTTGAGAAAAAATAGCAATTTTCTCTGGGAAGAAAATTCTCAGAGGTTTTATTTTCCCAGTAACCAAACAAATCCCTTTCCTCCCTGTTTTCCCTCTAACAAACAACCTTTTAACCTCTTCTCTGTTTTGTTATCCCCCCCCTCGTCTGTGCTCCATTGAACTCGTAAGTTTCGCTTCCGTTTCTTCTTCTCAAAGTTTGTTTCTTGTCGTTGGCAATGGATTTGGCTTTCTACTCTTTTCCACGTTTGGCAAATTCGTTTCGACTTTATTTTCCTTTCGTTATTCAGCTTCTGTAACGACAAATTCAGGAGTTTCCATCCCCCCAAAAGATTTCGTCCAAAAACCTCGAGATTTCCAGTTTCTGGTTAAAAATTGAGTTTTTATTTTGCTGAATCTCTGATATTCAGGTTTCCCTAGAAGATCTCAGGTTCCGAGGAGCATATGCATGGTTAACGAGGCGTGGGATTCTTCTTCTGGCTTCGACGTTTTCTTCGGTCTCCTCCATGATTCCATAAATTAGGGTTTATATGGAGCTCGATTTGCGCGAAATGCTTGTCGATTAAGCCTCTGCGAGGGATTTCCGTTGGTGGGTTCTGAATTTCTTCTGCGATTACTTTCGGTGAGACGCGAAGAGAATACGATGATATTATCGGCGTCGCCGACGACGCTGGCGAAAAGCTCGCTGGAGGAGATGCTCGAGTCTCTTCGCAGGCAAGACGAGTACGATCGGCCGACAGATACTCCGCCTGCGCTTCCGGCCCGGCCGAATTCTAGGGCCCGGCTGCCGTCGGCGCGACGATCGCTTCCGGCGAACTTTGGCGTCGGAAATGTGATCGGAGACGGGAACGGGGCCATCTCCGCCGCGGCGGAGAGCGAAGGCAAGGGGAAGGAGGATGGGAAGAGGAAAGAGAAGGATTTAGGAGTGAAGAGGAAGACCTTCGGGAGCAAGAAAATGAGGACTGAGCAGAGCGGGGAATGTCCGTACACCGCGAAGGAGAAGAACGTTGCAATGGAGGGTGTGAAGAGTAGCAGTGTTCAGGTGAGTTCAGCGAAGAAGGCTGAGGACCGTAAGAAGTCTCCGGAATCCGAATGGAACGATAACGTTGAGTATTTCATCAAGAAGGTGAGTCTTTTATTGGATAAAGTTTGAAACTTTGAGATATTGGGGTTGATTTCCTTTTTGGTGACGTACGGTGAGGCTTTTAACTTGTTATAGCTAACTCTGTAGTGAAGATTATAGAGGTTTCTTTGATTTGATGGACATGAAAGATTGAGCATTTTAGTCCTTCTGATGTCAAGATTTTGACTCTGATTTATAGTCTTTGATCATATGATGGGGCAGATTATGACAGCCGCATTTACTGTGGATGTTTTGATTTCAGAAACTTTGTGTTTGGTGTCGGGCACCTAATGGGCAGTGGCAATTGGGGATAATACAGTCTACTTCCGGTGACGAGTCGTTTGTCATGTTGTCCCATGGAAAGGTAAGTTTCTTTAAGTTAAACTCTCATCTGTAAGAGTTACAGGGGCCTGACTGTATCTGATGTTTAAATTTGTGCTACCAAAGGTTGTGAAAGTGTCTACAGAAGGGATCTTCCCTGCAAACCCCGAGATTCTTGAAGGTGTTGAAGATCTTATACAGTTAAGTTATCTGAATGAGCCATCGGTCGTTTGCAATCTACGGGTCAGATATTCACAAGACTTGATTTATGTAAGTTTAAAGGAAACTCTGTCTGATCGGACTGATTAGTTTGTCATTTCTCTGTTTACTCTTTGAACTGATTCTCTTGCTTATGTTCTGTAGAGTAAAGCCGGGCCAGTTTTGATTGCCGTCAATCCGTTTAAAGATGTCCAGATTTATGGAAAAGATATCCTCTCGGCTTATCATCAGAAGGTTTTGGACACTCCTCATGTGTATGCCGTGGCTGATGCAGCTTATGTTGAGATGATGAGAGGTGAGTAGAAGTATTTTCTTTTCACACTTTTCCTTTGTCCATTAAACTGGGAAACAAAACTCTTTGAGTGTGCTGACATAATGAGTTTCTGGTGATTACCCTTTGAACTTCTCTATTTGCAGATGGCAAGAACCAGTCTATCATTATAAGGTAAGAGCCTTTCACTTCTGAAGTTCGCCTCCTGCTGGATGTAGAGGTTAACGGTTTGAGACGTAAATATGGATGATCATTTGGTTATATAATTATTCTACAGCGGGGAAAGTGGAGCTGGGAAAACTGAGACGGCAAAATTCGCGATGCAGTACTTTGCAGCTCTTGGTAGAGGTAGCTGTGGGGTAGAGTATGAAATCCTAGAAACAAATGGTATTCTTGAAGCATTTGGGAATGCTAAAACATCAAGAAACTCAAACTCTAGCCGATTTGTAAGTTATTTATAGCAGCTTTTCCCTCCATATTTTGCATGAAATATATTCTGTATATTAAGATGTTATTTTATTTCAACTAACAGTGAAACGAAATGGGTGCAGGGTAAACTGACTGAAATTCATTTTAGTGTGATGGGACATATATGTGGAGCCAAAATTGAGACTTGTGAGTAACAATTTGACCTCTTTATGATTTTCTTGTGATGTTTGTGGTTTTGTGCTCACATACTTCATTTTTTCTTCATTGTTTTGCGTTAATATTCTTTGCTGGATGCACACAGTTCTGCTAGAAAAGGTACTCTTTGTTTCCCTATGTAAATTTTTCATTGATTTTTCACCCCTTAATCGTTGCTGAAGCTGTTTGTTAGTTTCCTTTTATCAGTCAAGAGTGGTTCAGTTGTCCGATGGTGAAAGATCCTACCACATCTTTTATGAATTGTGTGCAGGGGCTTCACCAACTCTCAGAGGTAACGTTTCAAACTGAAACATCTAAGATTTAATACCAATATATATATTCATTCACATTTGTCATGCTTTGAAAATGTCCCTGCTGAAGTAGAATACAGACACACCTAAATCTTAGCTAGAGTCATCAGCAAGCTATTTGTTCTTTGATTTTGTTTGCAGAGAGATTGAAGCTTAAGACAGCAAGTGAGTACAACTATCTGAATCAGAGTGATTGCTTGACCATTGATGGTGTTGATGATGCTATGAAATTTCAGAAACTAATGGTAACTTTTTTTGTGTCCTATCTGTGCCTCTATTCCTGTGGAGTTGTAAATCCTGGGACTTTGTTGTTTGTTTTTCTGATTGCTATATCTCATTTTCTGTAGGAAGCTTTTGATATCGTTAAAATACCAAAAGATTATCAAGAGCGTACATTTGCACTTCTTGCGGCTGTGTTGTGGATAGGGAACATATCTTTCCAAGTGATTGACAGTGAAAATCATGTGGATGTGGTAGCAGATGAAGGTAGAATCTATAGGCCTTCACTCATCATCACCATAACTGGCATCATAAAGTTCTTCCTTGACATCATTTATTGAATAAATGTATCAGGCATGAACTTATTGCCAATGCTTTTGTCACAGACTATTGGTTGGTTAGTGTTTGAGGACTAGTTATGATAGAACTTTTTACCCTGTTTGTTACTTTATCCTGCATCTTTGTATGAAGAAATGATCAAATTTGGTCACACTTACAATTTATCTGTTGTTTTTGGTAGCTGTCACCAATGCTGCAATGCTTATGGGTTGCAAGCCTGAGGAGTTTATGGTGGTTCTATCTACCCGTAAGCTCCAAGGGGGTAGGGATGCTATTGCTAAAAGACTGACATTGCCTCAGGTTCGCTTGTTTTTAGTTTATCCTAATATTTGTTATTCAAAATCATCTAAGGGGTTGATATGTGAATCTCTTAATCATCTCATGTTTAGGCAATTGATATGAGGGATGCGTTGGCAAAATTCATCTATGCCAGCCTTTTTGACCGGCTTGTTGGACAGATAAACACTACGCTGGAAGTTGGTAAATCAAATACAGAGAGATCTATAAGTATTCTTGATATATATGGGTTTGAATCATTCAAGGTTAGTTACTGTGCTACATATTTTCTCAGTCACAATTTCTTTTTTGACTCTGTGATGATTTGATCTCCTTTGTTTCAGAATAATAGTTTTGAGCAATTCTGTATTAATTATGCAAATGAGAGACTGCAGCAACACTTCACACGGCATATATTTAAACTTGAACAAGAGGTGATATATAAAGATCTAATCTTTTCTTCTAGCCACTTACTCTTCATTGAATTGTCTGTTCTCTCTATTCATGTAAACATCATCAATGTTCAGGAGTATGAAGTGGATGGAATTGATTGGGCTAAGGTCGAATTTGAAGACAATCAAGAGTGCTTAGATCTCATTGAGAAGGTAATTCACAGCTTTTCCTGAATAGAAGGGTCGGTTTAAATGCTTTGTTTTAAAATATGAAATGATGATCTTTTACGATGTTTTACAAAGACATCTCTTTGGTTAGAATAAAAATGGTAATGTTTTCCATGTGGCCGATTGTGCAGAAACCCGTTGGTTTGTTGTCTCTATTAGACGAGGAATCAAAATTTCCAAAGGCGACTGATTTGACCTTCGCCAATAAGCTCAAGCAGCACTTGAAGGCTAATCGCTGCTTCAAAGGAGAAAGAGGTCGAGCCTTCAGGGTTAACCATTATGCTGGAGAGGTCAGTTTATGCCCCCAGCTCCAGCACCTTGATTCTGCATAGTGAGCATATTGAATTGTTTTTATGTGGGTCTGACAATTAATATGGTACCGGAGGAATTACATCTGGCTCAGGTTCCATGATGGGGGAGTGTATACTGAGTGATATTTTTGTTAATAGGTTCTCTATGATACAAATGGTTTTTTGGAGAAGAACCGAGATCCACTACATGCTGATCTCATACAACTTTTATCATCATGCGCATGCCACTGCCAGTTGGTGAAATCGCTGGTTATGAAAAATTCTAACAAGTCTCAGAAGCCATCAATGTTATCAGATTCTACAAATCAAAGTGTTGGTACGAAGTTTAAGGTACTTCCAAGGCTTGAACTCTGCAGTCTTGTTTCTCTACTCACATTAATTCTTGTATCCACATATTTCTTTAATAATTTTTGCTTGTCCATGATTTTTAATTTGTTCGATGCTTAACAGGGTCAACTTTTCAAGTTGATGAACAAGTTGGAGAACACCACTCCTCATTTTATCCGATGCATAATGCCTAATTCTAAGCAGTTTCCCGGTGTATATGAGGAGGATCTTGTCCTTCATCAACTTAGATGTTGTGGTGTTTTAGAGGTTGTCAGAATATCTAGATCGGGATTTCCCACCCGGTTGACTCATCAAGAGTTTTCAGAGAGGTGAGCTTCGCAACTTTATTTCTGTACTTTTGTGGATAACCGACTTCCACAAATTTTCTGAGCGATTTGTTTTCATTTGGCTTGCATACATCTTAGATATGGATTTCCGCTCTCCGGCACGATAGTATCTCGGGATCCACTGAGCATATCGATTGCTGTTCTGAAGCAATTTAATATCCCTCCTGAATTGTTTCAAGTTGGTTATACGAAATTGTACCTCCGAACTGGGCAAGTAAGTTCCTAAACGTGGAAGCCAAGCCACGAGTGTATTTGTTTCCACTACTGACAATTGTAATGTAATGCCTTTGTTTTCACCATTTTTTTATAGATCGGTATCCTCGAGGGTAGAAGAAAACTAATTCTGAAAGGTGTAATTGGGATACAGAAACACTTCCGCGGCCGGTGGTCTCGTCAATATTTCCGGCAGCTGAGGAATGGGGCAATGTTACTGCAATCATGTAATCACCAACATACCTCTTTTATGCTTATTTTCGGTCTTCATCTCTCTATTTTGCATATTTAGTTCTCTCAATACGAGGGTTGATATTTATCTTTAGGTAGTCAGATCACTAAGAGTCTTGAATCTGATTGACTAATATTCACTTGCTGCTGCAGATATCCGAGGTGAAAATTCCCGAAGAAAGTATGATGTTATATACCGTGCAGCTTCTGTATCCCGAGCCATTGCAGAAGAGATAACTGCAGCCATATTCTTGCAATCAGGTGGGTAGTTTGCCTTCTTGCCCTTGCTTTAAGATTATTGCTTCCTCATCATTCATTGCAGATTTCACCATTCTTCTTCGCCTTCTCCTGTTTTGCAGTTGTACGTGGCTGGTTGGCTCGAAATAAATTCAATAGCTTGCAATGCAAGAAACAATCACATGGCGAGAAGACAAAACCAAAGAGGAGATCGAATAGGAGGATTTCTGAAGACAAGGTAGTGTTCTGTAAGATGGTTGTGCTGTTCTTTTCTCCGATCCCTATTTTGCTAAAACTCTGTTTCCCCATTTCTGTTTAGGATCTACTGCAAGAGCAGGTCCAGGCCCCACCTCCAACTTCTGCTATGGCTGAACTTCAGAGGCGAGTTCAGAAAGCCGAAGCAGCTTTAGTGCAGAAGGAAGAAGAAAACACTGAACTGCGGGGCCAATTGCGACAATTTGAGGCAAAGTGGTCAGATTACGAGGCAAAGATGAAGTCGGTGGAGGAGGCGTGGCAAAAGCAGATGGCATCGTTGCAGGTACAACCATTGATTTGCTCTTCTGACTCAATAATAGTTACGAATATTTTTGTTGAAAGCTTTTAATTTTGGAGTTTTTGCTTCATCAGATGAGTCTCGCAGCTGCCAGGAAGAGTCTTGCTGACAACAATGGAGGTCATCCAACGAGACCCGACACTTCGATATCACTGTTCGGTTATGATTCAGAGGACACAGTGACGTCTATAGGAACTCCCGGAATTTGCACTCCCACGAAATTCACCAATGGCAGTTTAAACTCGGTCAGCAATCTTGCCAGAGAATTCGAGCAACGGAAATTTAGTTTCGATGAAGATGCAAGGTCTCTTGTCGAGGCGAAAATGGGACCACAGCTATCCATTTCCGACGGCCAACACCACCCAGAAGAAGAACTCAAGAAACTGAAGCTGAGATTCGAGACATGGAAGAAAGATTACAAAGCCAGGTTACGAGAGACAAAAGCAAGACTCCATCGACTAGATGGCCACAAGAGTCACCATCGGAAATGGTGGGGCAAGATCAGAGTCTAGGGCTTTTAACCTGAACAGATCAGCACTAGGGTTCAGTGAGAGAGACAATACATGTAAAAGTGTATATACATCTGCATATCACACTAGGAGAAGGATCATAGTCATCTGATAAATATAGTTTCAGAGGTGATACAAAATCAAGCTCCAGGTACGAACTTTGTAGCATAAGCCCTGGCATTGTTAGCAACAGGGTTATCAAGAAGGTCAAGAAGATTCTGCAGAGGTCCTTTCCCTGTAACAATGGCTTGAACGAAGAACCTGAACATGGAGAACATAGCCAGCCGGTCATTCTTGATCTCCTTAACCTTGAGCTCAGCGAAGGTAACCGGGTCATCGGCCAGACTCGACGAGTCAAGGTACCGTCCACCCGGGGAAATGTCATTCCCTTCTCCAACCCCTTCAAAGCCATTGATGCGGAGCCATTAGGGCGACTTGGAAAGCGAGGACGGCTAATCTGCTCTGAGCGATGGACGAGGTTAGGGTTTCTGAGATAGTCCAAACCTCCTTCGGAGAATAAATATCTGAGCGCCGGCTTTGAACCAGGCTGGCTCTTTGAAGTCAACACGAACCCATGTCTCAAGCACTTCAGGTGTTAAGCATTCTTATGGAGAGTTGGAAATCTTGACGCCATTTTTCTTTTGGTGTTGTACAATTTGTGTGTAACGTTCACATGGATATTTGAATGTAATTAGCAAATTGAGAAGAGAGGGACGAAGGAGCAAAACTCAAAGAGTGAGAGATGGAGAGAGAGGATGTGGGCATCAGCCAGACAGAAAGCAGCTTCGGATTTTGCCCATTAATACTTTGTGCACCAAAGAATTGCACGGCATCGTTGAAATGAATGATACGCAAAACAAAAATATTCGGAGATTCCTTGTAAAGCAAGCGAAGCAAACAAGACGCCCCACAGTTGTTGCAATCTTCCATATTTACTTACATCCTATAAAAGAAAACCTTTTTTTGTCCTTGACAGAGGTCCCTGGTCGTATAAGTTTAAACAAAACAAAACTGGGAGCCACAATCGCTCATTTCCAACGCGTATTTTACCTCCTCAGAGCTCCGTAATTCTTAGTAACCTGCATCACGATACATATGATATTTGATGTCAAACACATCTGCCCTGAAGCTGAATGGTTCAGTAGAAAAATGGTTGGCGTGAAAGGAGATGATAACATACCCGAGGTTGAGATCTGTTCAGTTTCTTCTCTATATCTTTGTCGTCCTCGTCGTCATCATCGTCCCTGCTACTGAGTAGCCTCTGAAGCGAAGAACTTTCTGACTTCCTCCCTCGTTTTGAAGTTGTAGAACTTCTACTACCTCTGCCACTCTTTGTAGCTTGTCTTTTACGTCCCCTGCCTCTACCGGTGTTATCCTCGTCCTTATAGATTCATTATCCCAAAACAAAATGGGATTTGGTTAGTCAATCCGAGGAATCCCTAGGACAGAAATCAAGTAGTGGGATTTGGCCAAAATGTCACGAGCTTTGTAACATCAACATGGGTCAGGGCAAAGTGGTCCAAAAACCGAATACCGATAGCAGAAGACTAAGACATCAATGAGAAGATTAATTGCTGCAGGGGATAGTCCATACCGAACTGCTGTCAATTGTGTTAATACCCTCGGGTTCTGCTTCTTCGCTTGAAGGTGAATCAACATTATCATCTTCAGTAGAAGCAAAACCTTTGAAGGTGGCTGTGGCTGTTGCTGCTGCAGATCTATGAATGACAAATCACTGACATAGGTTAGCTAGTGATGTGGATCCTACCCTGCTCGTGTTACTCCCTAGCACTATGGATTACATGTTTAAACTCATCTGACCTTTGAGACTGGCGAAAACCTAGAGCGCCATCAAGAGTGGTTTGCTTCATGGCACTTGAACCCCTACCACGACCTCTCCCCCTTGTTGAGGCTTTAGCTCTACCACGATCTGAAGACCCACGAGACGTCTTAGCAGTGGATGAACCTCTTCGACCTCTACCGGCAGGCACTGAACCGGAGATCTGAGTTGTGTCTTCATCATCACTGAAGGAAGCATTTCCAATTCCGCTAGTTCTGTTCATCATATCCTGTATAGAGAAGTTCAGGTAGATAATACTTGTAAGCAAACGTATGACAGATATGAATGTGACACCAAGAACATCTAAGGCGACAAATGCTACCTCTGAGGACAGTCTAGCAGATAAAAACTGTGAGGAACCTGATAAGTATTTCAGGGTTTACGTCAGAGGCAGGAAGAGAGGAAAAGAAGCAGTAAATGGTAAAAATTAAAAATTAAAAATTAAAAATTAAAAATTAAAAATTAAAAATTATTAAAATTATTAAAATTATTAAAATTATTAAAATTATTAAAATTATAAAAATTATAAAAATTAAAAAATTTAAAAATTAAAATTTAAAAATTAAAAACCTTAAACCCGATACCCGACCTAAACCCCAAACCCTAACTTTCCATTAGAACATTCATCTTTCCACTAATTCAGCACAAACAGATTTAACCCTATAATTCTAATTAACAAACTTCCGACTACTCCTAGTTAAACTTTTTATACAATTAAACATTAATACATATACATATACATATACATATATATATAATTATATACGTATATATATATATTTACACATATACATATACATATACAATTACATATATATACACAAATATCCAACCGAGTTTTCCAGAATCGAACTAAATTTCAAAAACACGAAAAAAATAATTTTAAAAAAATATTTTCTAAATAAAAACACTACAAGAAACATCCAAAATTGCGATAGAAAAAATATGTCGTAAATATAAAGAAAATTCATCGCAATTATAAAATTTTGATGGAATACGATGAAACAATTTTCGTCCGTAAAATGTTGTCGCAAAAGTTTTTCATATGTTAATCCATTACTAAAATTGCGACAGACGAAATATGCGTTTTGCGATATACGGAAAATTTTGTCGCAAATGTTTTTTAATTTAAAAAAATCAAAAATAATATATTATACATCTACATATACATATATATTCATATACACATCATTACACATATAATTTTATATATATATACATATTCATACATATTTACACATATACACATACATACATAAATGCATATACACATATTTCATATACACATCACATAAACAACGTACACATTTCAACACGGATATTCATATTCATATACATACACATATACACACATACATAAACACATACACATATACACATATACACACATACATAAACACATACACATACACATACATACATAAACACATACACCCTAAACCCGAAACTTAAACCCCAAATCCCGAAACCCTAAATCCGACCCTGACCCGACTTCGACCTCGATCCCGACTCTAAATCAAACCTAAACATTTAAATTTAATTCTCAAACTCACTTCCCAATAGATCACTCATCCTCTCACTACTCCAGCACAATCTCCTTAACACTAGAATTTAAATTATTAATTATCCAACTGCTCCAACTATTCCAATTTAAACTTCTGATATCATATAACATTAATATATATACATATATAAATTTTTATACATATAAATATTTATATATGTATAAATACGCATATACATATATACATACTCACATACATATATACATATATATATACACATATATTTATATGTATGAATATTTATACGTAAATATGTATATATATTTACGTATATACACATATATACGTATGTATAAATATATAAAAGGAGAAATCGCCAAAAAACTCTGTATTCTTCTCAGGTCAATGAAAAAACTCTGTACTTTTTTACTTATCAATTAAATCTTGTACTTGATATGATTATCACATAAAACTTTGAACTTTTTAAAATTCGCCGAAAATTTCCTCGTCTGCTAACTCAAAAATTAATATATATATACATATAAATTCACATATACATATATATATTAAAAATTAAATTTTTTGTAATTAATAAAACACATATACACATAACTACAATATATATGTATATTATAACTAATACATATATATATATATATATATATATTAAAATAAAAATAATTATAATTAATTTTATGTACATACATAATATACATATTAAAATAAAAATAATTATAAATAACATATACATATAATATATATTAAAAATAATATGTATATATAATATATTAGTTATACATTCAACATAAACATATACAACTAATATGTATATTAAAATAAAAATAATTCTAACTAATATATATATTAAAAAATAATATGTATATATATATTATTTATAGTATAATTTATAATATATATTATAGATGTGTATATATGTATTTTATTAGTTATAAATAAGTTTATATTTAATATAAACCCTAAACCTCTAGCCCCAAACTCTAAACCCTACGCCCAAAACTCTAAACCCTAACTTTCCAGTAGGTCACACATCCTTCCACTAAACGCTTAACCCTAGATTTCTAATTGACTAACTTTCAAGTACTCCAAGTTAAAGTTCCAACACAATCAAACATTAACATATATACATATACATATATATACACAAACAAATATACATATACACAGTGGCGGACCTACGTTATGAAGGATGGGGGCACAGGCCCCTCTCTAATTTAAAAAAATGATGATTTTGACATAAAATTACAAGGAAAACTATCAAATGCCCCCCATAAAAAATATCATTTGATTTTATAAAATGATAGGTATAAAATGAATGCCCCCACTTATATTATTTTTTAGATCCGCCACTGTATATATATATATTTACACATATACATATATATATATATACAAATATATATATATACACATACATATACATATATTTACACATACATATATATAGACATACATATATATCATACACACATACACATAAATATACACGTTATAAATACTCATACATAAATATATAGTCCGATTCCTTGGAACCAAACCGTATCGAATCGAAAAATATGATATTTTTTCCAATACGAACCGTCTAAAATTCCAACCGAGTTTTCCAGAATCTCAAAACCCGAAAAAACTAATTTAAAAAAAATAAATGTTTTTTAAATTAAAACCACTACAAGAAAGATCCAAAATTACGATGGAAAAAATCGGTCGTAAATATAAAGCAAATTCATCGCAATTACAAATTTTTGATGGAATGCGACGGAATAATTTTCAACAGTAAAACATTGTCGTAAAAGTTTTTCAGACGTTAATCCATCGCTAAAATTATGGCAGACGAAATCTGCGTTTTGCGACAGAAAAACTACGGAAAATTTCGTCGCAAATATTTTTTAATTTAAAAAAATACAAAATTAATATATTATACATATACATATATATATACATATATATTCATATACACATGCATTTATATACACGTACATTACACATATACACATATAATTTTACATATATATACATATATTCATACATATTTATACGTATATATACATACAACATAAATACACATACATATATATGTTCACATACACATCACATAAACACACGTACACATTTCCACACATATTCATATTCACATACATACACAACACACACATATATAAACACATACACCCTAAATCCAAAACCCGAAATCTGAACCCCGAACCCCTAAACTCGACCCTGACCCCATTCTGACCTCGATCCCGACTCTAAATCGAACCCTAAACATTCAAATTTAATTTCCAAACTCATTTTCCAATAGATGACCCATCCTCCCACTACTCCATCAATATCTCCTTAACTTTAGAGTTTTAATTGTTAATCATCCAACTGCTCTAACTACTCCAAGTTAAACTTATAATATCATATAACATTAATATATATACATATATAAATGTTTATACATATAAATATTTATATCTATAAATACACACATATATATATACATAAACCCTAAACCCTAAATCTAACCCGAAACCCTCAACCCGGAACTCGAAACCCTGAACCTCTAAACCCTAAACACTAACTCTAACCCCTAAACCCTAAATTCTGAACCCTGAACCTGATCCCAATTCCAATCCTGACCCCGACCCCGATCCTGACCTAGACTCCGATCCCGATCCCGACTCCGATCCCGACTCTAAATGGAATCCAAAATTTTGAAATGTAATTATCGAACTCACTTCCCAATAGATCACCCATCCTCCTATTACTCCAATATAATCTTCCTTAACTATAGAGTTTTAATTTATAATCATCGAACTACTCCAAATTAAACTTCTGATATCATATAACATTAATATATACATACACATATATATATATATACATATATACATATACATATATATTTACATGTATGAATATACATGTAAATATTAATATATACACATTCGAATTCATATATATATATATATATATATATATATATATGTGCATAACATATATATGTAGTATAGATACACGATATATAAGCGTACATGTTTTGGTTCCTACCGAACCAAAAATATCGGTATTTTTTCCGAACCGTACCATTCAAAATATGTTTATACATATCGATATACTTATATATTTATGTAGAATATATATTTGTATATATAAATACACAATATATACATACTATAAATATCGATATATATATATATAAACATTTATTCTTATATATATCTGTAATTATATACATAATATATTTTTATATGTAAATATATATCCATAATATATTTATATATATACATATATATATTATTACAAGAAACAATCGAAATTGCGATGAAAAAATCCGTCGTAATTATAAAGAAAATCCGTCGCAATTACAAATTTGCGACGGAACAATTTTCGTCCGTATAGTGGTATCGCAAAACTTTGTCGGTCGTTAATCTATCGCTAAAATTGCGATGATGAAATCTGCGTTTTGCGATGGAAAAACTACAGAAAAATCCATCGTAAATATTGTCGAATCCGTTTTGAGGGTATAAAAGAGTTCACGTCACGACAACTGTTGGGTTGGAGTGGCTGCGACATCATCGAAATCTCAATAGTATTAGACCCAGGGTATGGTGATGATGATGATGATAATGAGATTAAATCCTCTCTCGCTTGTGCTTTGTTTCTCCATTGACGCCTTCTTCCTCCGTAAATGTAGGCACAGTCCGAAGCAAGAAATGAGTTGGCTACACTTAAGAGATTTCCCTTCCACAAAAAACGGGAACCTTGACCTTCAGATTGCTAAAATATCCCAAAGGGAAGATTAATAGACGAAGAGGTTTCCATAGACTGTTGGAAATGCTACTAGTTAGTTAGATAACTTTGTCCTCTACCCCGTATTTCCAGTATGTTAGACCATGATCAGCTTGTTGATTCCAATGTCGGATATGTTCAGTCAAACATCTTTACTGCTTTCTTTATGAATCCATTCATTTTAGGGCTTAGGTCATTATAACCACTTGATCGACAGAATAGGTGGAAAGATGGAGTGAAGTTTTACATTCACGATTGAACCATAGGTCATGGGGTATTCAAAATTTGACATGCATCGAGGTTAATCTAATTTGCACGTTAGATGTAATGAAACTATATATTAATTTTCAAAGCTTCGTTTTTTTAATCTGGGTTCATCTGAATGAATCCGCTTTAAGGGTATGAAATAGTTCACGATAACTGCAGGGGACTGGAGTGGTGCGACATCATCGAAATCTCAATGGTATTAGACCCAGGATATGGTGACGATCGATGATGATGATGGTGAGTTTTACTGCTTTTACTTTAGCGGATTCACTCAGCCGTTCTTAGTCTCCCACCCTTTGATACTTGTGGATTGTAATATCAGAGTTGCTTCTCACTGAAATTCATGACAAAACAATAAATAACACATTGTGAAGAGATGCCAACTTTATTTAAAAAAAATATATAATATTAAAACTCCAATTTTCTATAATGGCTATCTTCAATTATCGAGAAGAATCCAATGCCAACCACAACGTGATAACCTAACCAGTCATATCCCTAATAATAAAAACTACCCCCAGTAGATCATGGAGGAATTGGCTGGTAACTTTTCAGATGCATATGTAACAGTCAATACCGGTAGTCGCAAAACATAAGCTATAGTATTCGATCAATGACAACGATGAATAAAACGGGTGAAGACAACAAACTCATAGATTAAATTGTTACTAAATCAAGTGGCCAACACTACATTCTCGGCGCACAACTGAAACGTTGCTGAATCGAACTCAGTTGAAACAATCATCGAAGAAGCAAAGGTTCATCATGCTTATGATCACAAGATCCAATCCTATCTATCCTTGAGTTCCCGCTCAAATAGGCAGAGTTTCATGCGAATAGGCTCCAAAAACTGCTTCAAATCCAGACAAATCCGCTGCTTTTGCTGTTGCAAAAGTTCGCTGTCTTCAATGGGACTCACATCCAGCTGCCACACGCATAATGTGTGCATATATTTCCGGTCAGAATCTCATTACCTATTGTTGATACGAAATAGAACCTCTGAATTGTATAAATAATGTCAATATGCCTATACATGTCCGCCTCTCAATACAAATACAAATTGAAGTGAAGAGATGTTACCTGGAGATCATCTAGTTCGCCGAAAGAGAACTCGGGAATGTCCAGCCTTCCCTTGACCTTCTTCTTATTATCTTCAAATGTCCAGTCCCCTGAGTTAAGTGAAATAAAGGAAATCAGACTGCAGTAACACAGAAACATTGAACAAAAAAAAAGCAAGAAATGATAATGCAAAAAATTTTAACTGTTTCAGGGGAGGACAAATCTCATCCATTAACAATTAGCTGACCTTGCATTTGGCTTTCTTTGAGAGTTATAAAAAAGAAAACTTTTAACGAAATACAATAGCGGTTTCACATTTCTAGTCACCCAAAGTGCTTGGAAACTTTTGCTGTAAATCCCGCAGCTTATGAATACACATATTGTGGAGGAAAATGGTGAGCAAGAGCGGGAACGGAGAGAGATCCTACCTTCAAATTTGAGGGAAATCTCATAAGTGTAGCCGACTCTTTTCTTGTTTCGGACTGTAATTAAGAATGCCTACATTAGGGGGAAGAAGGCGTCAATGGAGAAAAAAGCACGCGAGATACAATAAGTGAGAGAGAATGGGACTAACATCTCCTACGCATCTACTGACATCCTTAATCTCAGCGGTTCCGGAAGAGAATTCCAAGGAGCCGACTGATACAAGCAACTCCTGCAGCCCACCTCAAACCATACCAACAAATCGGATATTGCAAAAAAAAAAAAAATTAAAGGAAAGAGGAAGAAGAAGTGTCAAGTATAGAGGAAAAGACCTTTAACCGATCGGTGGCCCATTTGGTGAGACTCTTTTCCTCCCAGGTGCCAGCCTGTGGAAAACGAGGACATGTTGAGCATGCAAAATAAAGAAAAGGAAGTAAAAGGCTTGTGATGTGAAATAGCTTTGCTTCAGGTTTGAGATTGAGAGAGAGAGAAATGAATACTCGATTCCAGAGAGAGCCGAGGGCGGGAGGATTAGAGGAATCGGAGTGGGCGATGTCGTGGGGGTTGAGTTTGCGGGGAAGAGGAGGAGGAGCCGCGTCTGCTGTCGCTTCCCTAACCCAATACCTGTACGACGATGCTCCGGCTTCCTCTTTCTTTTCCTCCATTGTTTCTCTCTCTCTCTCCCTCCCCTCCTTATTTTTAGGGTTTCTCCCTCAATGTCTCCAGAACTTTCCGTCTTTATATTGTTAAATTATTAAAGATCCGCTCCCAATCGGTGCACTCTCGAAGCTTCTTCAATACCTTAGAATACATTATACCATGCACAACACCGGATCCTATAATAACGGGTAACTCGGGCGAAAGTCGGATAAAAGAGGTTTTCCATTTGGCGTAAAATCTTACACCTAATGTAACATTCCTTCCCCTAACAATCACTTGTACTTGTTACTCTCTATATTCTGGTAGGCAAGCTGCCGACAAACAGCCAAGATGGTTTAACTCTGCCGCATCATTTCGAATAAAAACATATCCATATGTCAGTCGATACTAGGCCTCGGTGCTCTTGGCTTGTCAAGGAAGAGTGCAGTACAGTTCCACTTTCACCTTCCTCTCTCTTTGATCAGTGAATTGGGTGCACTGTTGCATTCACTTCCCGAACAAATCTGCATCCCACAGAAACATTTGTTACACACAACCGAAGAACAAAAGAACTATCAACTCAACCCCCTGGTAACGTCATCCAATGTAAACAGAAATCTAATGAATTCTTCAGCAATAGTCGAGAGCTGGTAACACATCAGTTGGCTTCCAGGGTACATATACACTCCGCAGCTCCACATTCGTATCAATTCTTTTTTGTTGCGCAGGAATAAAAGACAAAAAAAAAATCCAAGGATCAAGTCCACACAAGAATCAGCTACAGAGTCAAAGAGACTATATTCATATAGTTTCAATCCGTGGCCAAGGCACCAAAACTTATAGGACAATAGAAAAGGCGATAAATCAGATCTTTTGTAACCTTCATATGGTCAACTATCCTATAATTTCCATCATATGATACTATTTATTAGACCAGAGTTTACTGTATAACAAAGGAGAATGCTCCATAAGATTCATTTTTTCAATCTAGATAAACGTGCACATGTTCTGTAAACAGAACAAAACATACGTATACAGAATGTGTTTAGTTAGTAAGTAGTTCCTGGCATGAAGGGAAATTTCCACACTGCGATAAAAGTGTCAAAACAAAAGGGAATCAGTGACAAGAATATCGACCGCTGACACCTAAGAAAGAATTTCTTCTGCCAGCTGACCTTTGAGAGAGGTTTGATCATTCAGCCTCTGCAACTGATGCTGAAGGATTGAGGAATCAAGAACAGAACGAAAACTCTTCCTATACGTTCCATTAACAAGCAATAGAGGGACAGCTGCTGCCCTTCGAGTTCGAGCAACCGAGAAAGCCCATGGCCAATGCAGGGTCCTCAGAAAGTGTTAACCTATCATGATCTTATCGGCAGTTCAAACAAATCTTGTATTATATATTGATCAGGAAGAAAAACCACCAAAGCCAAATAAAGATAGTCACTCCTATTTCAATCCCAAGACAAAAAGATAGCTCTAACCACAGTGATTTAAGAATTGAAGGCAAAAGAATTTGTACATATGCTGACTGAACATAGGCTTTTGTGAAGGTAACGAGAGTGACGAAAGCCCATCCACGAGCACTTTAAGATCCACTGGTAGCTGTTTGATGTTCCCAACTTTCTGCGTCAATAAAGTGAAGGATTAAACTTCTTTTGGACGTCTACAGTGTCAGAAACTGTTGAGGAAAAAAAACAGACTATGGTAGGAATAATGTCTGGTTCCAATGACATTTCATTCTCAAACAAAAATCCTCTAGATAAGAAGCAAATGTTGTTTCATGGGGAAGACATGATAGCCCAGTGGCTGCATGAAGTGACTCATCCTTACAATTTTAGTGGCAGAATGATACATCCAAGAAGAAAGTGAAGAATTTAATTTGTTTTACTCAAGGAGGAATATGAAGAAGACTGTGGGGCATCAAAAAGTTGCTGAAGTGTGACAAATGGTAAAGATGAGATTAGGTTTTGTTCAGGGATTTGACGGCCAAGTTAGCTCTGCGACATGATTGTTGCAACTACTTACTAGTACAGGCTAGTGCAAGGTCAGGCTGGTCAGCCTTAGTTAGTTGGAAGCAGTTGCTCAGTAGTTTAGGGTATATATAAGGGGATCATAGTATATTTTCTTGGTAAAGTTTATTGGGAAGAGAGTGAGATCCCAAATTTTCCGGACTTATAACTTATTCCTGGTGGAGTAAAATTTGCCTTTTCCACATCATATTCTGTCACAGAACAAAGTGAAAATTTTGATTGTACCAAGAGATGCGGAAACAACCAATTGTTTGTGTAGAGGATTGTCCTCTCGTAACCTCACCGATTCGTCTCCGATTCGCTCGTGTGTGCTCAAGAACAGAAAAGAAAAAGAGACACCGGAGTTACGAGTTCGGTATCGAGCTCTAACACTCGATACCTACGTCTCGGGAAGAGGAACAGCGTTTGCTAGGGTTACAGAAAGAAAGCCGCCGGAGATCGACCGGAAAACCGATCCCGACACACGGAGGAACGAGAATCGCACCACCGAAAGAGAGAGAAATTCAAGACGGCAAAAAACAAGTCACTGCGCACAAATGCCCTAATCCTAGGTCAAATAACGTGACCTTACAAAAGACCATTTTGCCCCTCCGTGTTACCAAACCTTCTGACTCGAACCGAGGTTTCAGAAGCCTCCACTTCGCTCCAAAGGTTTGCTGAAGATATTCAACAAATCTCCACCTTCTTCTGCCAAACCTGCAAAAGAACGAGAAACATGGGAAAACACAAAAAAAAAACCAGACACGCCAAACCCTAGCAGGCTCATTCCCGTAACTTCCATGTAACTCCCCCTCTGGGTATGGTTCAAGGCGCATTGAACCTACCTTTCTAAAGGAGTCCTTACCGAGCGTGTCATAAACACGTCTCAGCGTGACACGACGCACCTAACCTACCCAAGCGAGTGTCCCCCGACACCTCCGCTTCCGAAAGTTACCTAAGACCTAGACTAGTATGACTCCCTAGACCGTCTAAGTGACCCCCTCCGGTGAAGTCTATATCTCACCAATGGCCCCTCGAGGGTCACGCCCCGACATCTACCCGTCCCCCGAGTCTACCCCGACTGTCCCGAGACTAACCTTGAGTCATACAGTCATACTAACACACCTAACTCTTGATCCCCGTA
>NW_010965372.1:2539561-2547919 GCF_000463585.1 Tarenaya hassleriana | reverse complement strand
AACTCTACCGAAGGCTCGGAACATGTGCAAGCACGTGCTCCACCCCGAGAGGAAACGCCCCTAGCGCTACTACCCTCACCGACTCTACCCAGTGACATGGCATTTCCTCGCTCGCCCATTCCCCTGAGCTTCCTACCCGAGGTAACTCCACCTAGACGTGGAGACCTCACCTCCGAACCTCCGTCCGAGGAGTAGTCGGAGCATACTAGAAGTACCTCCGAATCATACTCCTGAACCGAGGCTACTACCCCCTTACCCTCAGTCTCCTCCTTCGCCCTCCGGGACCTACACTCCTTCTTATAATGTCCCTTCTTGCCGCAATACCAACACTCCACCTAGTCTTTGGCCTTCTTCTTCCCGCCACCCGATTTCTCGGGTTTGCCCTTGACCACTAATCCTTCCCTCGTACCCCGAGTAAGGGTACCCTGAGCTAGAAGCTCTAGCTCCTTCATCCTAGCTGCGGCCTTCACCTCCTCCACCGAGATTGTAGCTCGGGAATATTTCAGGACTTCCCTCAGCTGCTCATAAGCAGGAGGTAAGGAGTTCAGCAGATAAACTGCTTGATACTCCTCCTCTACCTTCACATTTAGGCTGTGAAGGTCGGACAATAGTTTCTGGAAAATGTCTAAATTCTCCTCTATTGTCCTAGAGCTGTCCATCCTAAACCCTGACACCCTCTGCATGAGGTACATCCTATTGGGGAGAGATTGCTCTATGTGCAACCGCTCTAGTTTCCTCCAGATTCCGAAGGCCGTCCTTTCGGATATGACCTTCCTTAGAACCTGATCCGCTAGAGCAAGCACAATGAGGTTCCTAGCCCTTCTACTCCTTTCTTGTCTCTCTTTGAGAGCCGGAGTGCCCGATCCCTTAGCCCCGGGTCCTAGTGACCCGGTGGAAAGAGATGTAAGACCTCCCGAATCCTCGGTTTCCCGAGATGGAGTTTGTGGGCTCCCCTCATCAGCAACCCCCATGTAGATGGATCATCCTCTAGTGTGTCCCCTAACCCTAAGATCTCTAAGCTAATGGACATCTTCTCCTTCCATAAGGAGAAGTCTCCCTTGCCGTCGAACTTCTCGACGTCAAGGCCGCGATACAGAGGGGCAGACATCACTAATAGGAAACCTAATCTCTAACCCGAGGATGCACTAGACCTACCCAGAACGAAAATAACCTGGGAATGACTAACCCGACCCTAGGAACACCGAAAACCAGACCTAAGGAGTAAGACCGATCCTAAGAGGACCTAAACCTAGGTATTTTTCAACCTAACAGACCTAATAGACTCTAAACCTGCCTACCTAAGATATGATTACGTCTAATCAGACCTACCCCAAGGCTAACACTGACCTAACCAACCTAGATCAGACCTAAAACCGAGTCTATTCTGTCCCCCTAAGTCCTAATCAGACCTAAATCAACCCAATATTGACTTACCTACCCCTGATCAGACTTGAATTAACCTAATCAGATCTAAACTAAGTCTAAACCGACCTAATTAAAACTGATCAGACCTAATCTAGCCTAAAATCAACCCTAACAGACCTGTCCCTATTGATTTTAACCCTAATACCGACTTCTCACTCACCTAGTTCAGCCAAATCCTCCTATTCAGGCCTAACCGGACAGAATTACCGGACTCTATGACTGAAGACATGTAACCAAAGTCTACCGCAGATCTAATCTGCCTTTACCTAGGATAGATCGACCTATACAGATCCTAAATACCCTATACCAGACAGAATGCCCTAAGAACCGGACTCTATCTAACCCAATCGAACCAATTAGACCTAAAACCGACCAATTTAAGTCCTAATCAGACAATCCTGACCCTAAACCGACCAATCTAGACATGTTCTAATCGATACAGACCCTAGACCAGACAAACTCAGCCCTATTTGGACAAATCAGACCCTAATCAGACCTAAACCGGCCCAATCTCAATCTAAATTGACCTAAACCGGACTCTATTGACCTAAACCGGTCCTAGATTGACCTAAACCGGTCTGGGTTATCCCGAACCGGACCTAAATTGACTCGAACCGGTCTGAACCGATCCAATTGACCCCAAACCGGACCTGAACCGGTCCAAGTGACCTGAACCGATCCGGTTTTCCTAACCCGGTCAACTGTTGACCAGAAATTGGTCAATGTTTGACCTAAACCCGACTAAACCGGTTCGATTTTGAATCGAGCCCGGTCTAATTAGACAATTCCGATTTAACCGGCTAAACCGGATTAAACCTGAAACCCTAATTTTCGGAAGCGTAGCTGCCGAGTTAACCCGGTCAACTCGGACGTTGACTCACCCCGGGAAATGACTCAGTCGTGACTCGAACGAGTCACGACCGAGATTTGCCCGAAACCACCGGTTTTCCCCCCCAGAACCCTAGACCTAACCAAATCGAGTAAGAACTCACCTCTTCGGAACCCTAACTCAGCTGATTTACTCAGTCCGAGTCAGATCCGGGAGAACCTACCTCTTTCCCTAATTTTCGGAAGCGTAGCCGCCGAGTTAACCCGGTCAACTCGGACGTTGACTCACCCCGGGAAATGACTCAGTTGTTTCACAACTGAAACACTCACAAAAAAACGTTAGAACGCTCAGATCTAAGGAGATGAACCTCGGACTTACCTCAAATCGCGTAACACCCCCGATTTCACCGAGCCTTGCCACGAACCGGGCTCCTGATACCACTTGTAGAGGATTGTCCTCTCGTAACCTCACCGATTCGTCTCCGATTCGCTCGTGTGTGCTCAAGAACAGAAAAGAAAAGGAGACACCGGAGTTACGAGTTCGGTATCGAGCTCTAACACTCGATACCTACGTCTCGGGAAGAGGAACAACGTTTGCTAGGGTTACAGAAAGAAAGCCGCCGGAGATCGACCGGAAAACCGATCCCGACACACGGAGGAACGAGAATCGCACCACCGAAAGAGAGAGAAAGTTCAAGACGGCAAAAAACAAGTCACTGCGCACAAATGCCCTAACCCTAGGTCAAATAACGTGACCTTACAAAAGACCATTTTGCCCCTCCGTGTTACCAAACCTTCTGACTCGAACCGAGGTTTCGGAAGCCTCCACTTCGCTCCAAAGGTTTGCTGAAGATATTCAACAGTTTGGCACTGAAGGGTGGTCCTTTGAACCATTTGGCATAGACATACCTCTTGTGTGATGAAGACCTAAATGGGCAAAGAAGGTATCGCGAGCAGCTGTGTCCTTTTGGAACTCCTGCACGGTTGAAAGCTTAACACGATGGGTCAAGTTTTCTAATAGAAAACTGCAGAATTAATGTCTAAGTCGCCAAACCAAAAGAGTGCTCAATTTAACAAGGAAAGTAGCAGCACAAAAAACAAACCCCCTGGCGGTAGCAAAGCAAATACTTCATAATTATCACTAAACAAATTCCAGCTCTCCACCCGTTTTGGTGCATCAAGGGCCTTGCTCTTGTGAATCTGATAAGTGTCCCACACTGGATGGTCGAACCTCCAATGTGGGACACTTATCAGAATCTCATCATATTCTTCTCCTTCAAATGACTGGAGCTCACTTTTCAAATCCCGCATTCTCTCGTCAAGTTCTAGGTCATATGAAGAGACAGACATGAGAAAACAATATAGGCTTTTGAAATAGCAGCAAAAGCTCAAAGATTGAAACATTATATCAAGAAATGGTATAACATTTGAGGATACTCCACCAGGAAAAGGAATCAGTGAGTCAATTTCATCTTAATTCTAGTCAAGATGAAGCATAAATATCATTGCTTCCCAGGTTTATTCACCTGGACTTCATCATCCTCATCAAACAGATTGGTTTAAGAAGGTAAGTGCCTACCATGTCAAGAGGCATTGAACATGTACAAATACGATAAAAACATTAATCGTGGAAGAACTGATCACCTTATGTATCTTCTGTGATTGTCCACGCAAATTTCAACATCAGATGCTTTGCATACAGTGGCTTCCCCATCTTATAAAATGCTACAAATTACTCAACGATGCATCAAATTAGAATCATCAAGAGGTTAATAATGTGATATATATATATACATATGTGTGTGTGTCTCCTCATACCTAAAATACTTTATGGATTTCCTGATTGAAGAATTTTGGTAGAAAGTCCTTTTGCTGTCAGGAAGAGAGAGCACTTGCTGAGAGATCTCTTTCATGCCATATTGTCATATCATATGTAAGCATGAAAGCACAGGAAGAAAATAGAATCACCTCTTTCAGATAAGAGATTTCTGAGTCGGACAAACCTCTCCAGCAAAAGAATTTTTGAAGTCAAGTCTCTTTCCTACGATTATTTCAAAAGAATTAAATGAAAGCAAGAGTTCACTGATATCCATATTTGGCTCCTTGGTTCAAAATAAAAATGCTGAATATATCCTCAAGATGAAGATATTTGACAAGGCTAGAGAAGACAAAGTCCGTCATATCTACCTTCATTTGCTGCAGAGTATAGACCATTTGCCTCATCCCTGATACCATTATACAAGACCACAAAATAAAATATTGATATGCAAGAGACCGGCAAGATGAGTATCAGGAAAGAACAATTGATCAGACGGGCAGCAACACTATCGTGCATCACATAAGATTCCAGAAACCATCCGGCCTGAAGGCTCTGATCTTCCTAATGCACCGAAACTAAAACAGGAAATTATTTAAACTGTTCTGGTGTTTATGCAAAAGACTGGATGTCGGAAATTTTCTCTGCGTGTTACTAAGCTTCTTTACATGTATATATATACAGCAAGGAATGAAAATAATAACTTGGGAAACAATCCGAGGATGAGCCTATACACCTAGGTTCCATAAAGCCAACAAGTAAACACAAAATGGAACATGTACATAGCTACTCAGAGTTGACTGCTAAACTTCAGCCAATGATAGTAAACTCAGGTTAAACCAGCTTTGTAAACCAAGGTTAATAATCCCCTCAATATGGAGATGGAGAATACAAATCTTGTATTCCCATCTTGAAGAGAAGATAGTGGAGTTGATCAGCAGGTAGTCGGGGAGATAGGATGGCCTACTGACGGGGACAGGAATGCAAACATAGAGTATGCAAGGAGGTTCAACCAAGGGTTCATGTCCCATATATCGGGTGGCAAGGGGACTCCAATGAGACCCGGTCCTATCGACGTCTATTTATTCAGCTTGATTGACGAGGATGCGAAAGCAGGAATAGGTTTGGTGAGGATGTCAGTAACTTGTTCCTTTGATGAAACATATACAGGCTTGATAAATCTGGAAGAAACATGATCAAGTATGAAATGACAGTCGATTTCCACGTGTTTGGTGCGTTCATGGTGAACGAAATTATTGGCTAGGTGAATTGATGATTGACTATCACAATAAATACTGATTTGAGTTGTAGAGGGAAAACACAGATCATGGAGAAGCTTAGATAACCATAGCAATTCGCAAGTGGTCTGGGATAGAGCTCGATATTTAGTTTCGGTACTGTTCTGGGATATTGTAGTTTGTTTCTTCGCCTTCCATGAAATCAGAGACTGTCCCAAGAGTATGCTGAAACCTGTAATTGACCTCCGA
The DNA here is from genome assembly GCF_000463585.1 of Tarenaya hassleriana. Taxonomy (NCBI): domain Eukaryota; kingdom Viridiplantae; phylum Streptophyta; class Magnoliopsida; order Brassicales; family Cleomaceae; genus Tarenaya; species Tarenaya hassleriana. The sequence continues at coordinate 2,542,363 of NW_010965372.1, read as the reverse complement.
GAGTCGGGACAAACAGTCTAATCTGCATCGGAGAAAGCGGAGAGTGATAATGAGTCTATATAGAAGACCTTGAGATGGAGCATTTTTGAGATACCGCGATACGCAACAGTAAGATGCGCAGAACGAAGTTGTGCCATATAGTGACTGAGTTTTGTCACCGTATAGAAGATATCTGACCGGGTTACGGAAAGATAAACCAATTTTCCAATAAATTGTCTATAATAAATCGGATCAGAAACAAGATCTCTAGAATCTTGACTCAGTTTTTTCCTAGTATCCTGAGGAGTTGAAAGAAAACCATATTCCTCTAACTCCAGAGTATATTTTCGTTGACACAAATGTAAACCTGCAGAGGATCTAGCAAACTTGATGCCAAGAAAATACCTCAAAGGACCAAAGTCTTTGACCAGAAAGTTGGTCTGGATGTGGCAGGGTTTAGGGTTGGTCTCAATACCGTTATTGATGGGCCTTTGAGCTAACAAGGTGATGATGGCCCATAAGAAAAAGGACCACGTCATTACGATTCTCTTTTTCCCAAAATAATTGTTGATAGCATACATGATACATCCGTGAGGCCTTGTCCCCCTGTCACCGCTGACGTGTCCCTTTTTTGTCGTAAACAATAGCTACCTTTTTTTTTTTCTACATCTAACAACAATAAGTGGAAGAAATTCGTTTTTGAACCTCTTCATAAATTTTGTCATTGGCTTCGAAAGTCTTGTAACACTTTCATTTAGAGTAATGTTTATTGGGAGGTAGTAATGTCTAGATGGATTCTAATGTTTGAAACTGTTAGAAACGATTCTGGCTATCTGGGCATATCAATGAACATATAAACAAACCACACGGCCGAGAAGTGCAAAAACTCAAGATTCGTAAATGAGAGTAAAGCTTCTTTGCTTGTGCCTTTATTAGCTGTGTGGGGAAGAGAGAGAGAGAGAGTGGAAGATGGGTGGTGGCGAGATGCGATGGATGATGATGGGGTTGGTGGCTTTGGTGACGATGATGTGTGGGACATCGAGCGGCATCGGAGCGAACTGGGGCACTCAGAGCTCACACCCTCTGCCTCCGGACGTGGTGGTTCGGCTTCTCCGAGACAATGGTATTCAGAAAGTGAAGCTCTTCGACGCCGATTACGACACTCTAAGGGCTCTGGGCAAATCTGGCATCGAAGTCATGGTGGGTATCCCCAACGACATGCTCTCCTCTCTTGCCTCTAGCCTCAAAGCCGCCGAGAAATGGGTTTCCAAGAATGTTTCTACTCACCTCTCCACCGACACTGTCAACATCAGGTTAGGGTTCCTCTCCCGTGTTCTTAGGCCTCTTTAGTCTTAATGCTAGATTCCCATGTGTTCTTACTACTTATGGCTTTTTTGTGCGGGAATTAGCTTTACAACTCTTTTGGCCTCCACAACCACAAGTGTGTTAGTCTTTGGGGGAAGCTTAGTGCTTGGATCCTTTCGTGATGCTGAAATGTATATATTTTGACTCCCGATTCATCCTGGGTTTAGGTTGTCTTTAAGTTGATGGGATTACTGGGAAATGGAAAATGTAAACACTTTTAGTTTTAGCCGTTCCAGGAATCTCCAGTCTCTGATTCGTGTGTGGTGTTCCTCAGATATGTAGCTGTCGGCAATGAACCTTTCTTGGAAACATATAACGGAAGCTATCTCAAGACCACTTTCCCTGCCCTCCGCAACATCCAAATCGCCTTAGTCAAAGCTGGGCTACAGAACCAAGTGAAAGTGACGGTCCCCTTAAATGCTGATGTCTATGAGAGCTCCACTGGCCTCCCATCTGGTGGAGACTTCAGATCAGATATTCGTGATCTGATGATCACTATTGTGAAGTTCTTAAGTGACAATGGTGGCCCCTTCACCGTGAACATCTATCCTTTCATCAGTCTATACATTGACGCCAATTTCCCAGTGGAGTATGCTTTCTTTGATGGGAATTCCTCGCCTCTGAACGATGGTGGTACATATTACTATAACATGTTTGATGCCAACCACGACACTTTAGTTCATGCCCTACAGAAGAATGGATTTGGGAACATGCCTATTATAGTCGGGGAGATAGGATGGCCTACTGACGGGGACAGGAATGCAAACATAGAGTATGCAAGGAGGTTCAACCAAGGGTTCATGTCCCATATATCGGGTGGCAAGGGGACTCCAATGAGACCCGGTCCTATCGACGTCTATTTATTCAGCTTGATTGACGAGGATGCGAAAAGCATTCAGCCAGGCAACTTTGAACGCCACTGGGGAATATTCACGTACGACGGGAGACCAAAGTACCAGTTGAACCTTGGGACAACAAATTCAGGAGCTCTGATCCCTGCCAAAGGGGTAAGGTATCTGGAGCAGAAATGGTGTATAATGAAGCCTAACGCAAAGCTAGATGACCCGCAAGTGGCGCCGAGTGTGAGTTACGCATGTGGGCTTGGGGACTGCACCAGCCTTGGGTACGGTACATCTTGCGGGAATCTGGACGCTCGGGGGAACATTTCATATGCCTTCAACAGTTACTTTCAGATACAAGACCAGCAGGATAGTGCGTGTAAATTCCCAAACATATCAATGATAATCAAGACAGATCCGTCAAGAGGAAGCTGCAAGTTTCCGATTATGATAGAGCCTTATTACGGTGGAGCAGCAGCGGAGGGAGAAGGGGCGATGCTGCTCGCCATCAGCTTCTTAGTGGTTCAACTTAGTTGGTTGTAGGGTGCCAAAACCCTCTTTTCTCTTGTTAGGGGACATTTGCCTGGGGTTTTTTTTTTTTTGGGGGGGGGGGGGTTTT
>NW_010965372.1:2516429-2539219 GCF_000463585.1 Tarenaya hassleriana | reverse complement strand
TTTTTTTTTTTTTTGGGGGGGGGGGGTCTTTGATTAAGACGATTCTCTAATTTTCTTTCCTCCCTGTTTGGTGAATTGTTGCAATGAGCCATCCTGTATTTGACTATTCCAATTTTATCCCCGGAAAGGGGGGAGCAACAGGCATGTTGCATCTGGTCATGATGTATAAGGTATGAATTGAAAATTGTGCAGGTAAAAAGCTGGAAGAGGGGGGATTACCATAGAATCCTAGATGATTTTGTGTATTATGATGTGTGTCAAGTTCTGACGCTGGGAGATGGGGATGCAAGGGGATAAGAAGCAAGTGAAATGGAGCTTCAGAAAGGATTTTGTGATAAGAGAGTCGAATGCGTGATGGTGTCAACATGAGAGGTGAGGATGAGCAACACGTGATCCTATCCTTCATTTTTTTTAGCTCAGATTTGAGGCGGCTGTTAATAGATTCGCTAATTCCATTCGTGTGGCATCATGATCATCTCTCTCTATCTCTGGATTGCTTCTGGACAGCCAATAAGATACTGACCGAAGCTGCGTTTGTTGTGGATACAAATGTTGAAACTCGCCCATCAATACTCAGCTTCGCCTTCATGTACGCTAAGCCATTACATGTATCATGGTGTGGGAATTCCTCGTAACGACGACGTTTTCAGGATTAAAAGGCATAATGAGCGCGTTGGTTTACGCGCCTTCAGTTGCTCATTTCCCTTCCCTCCCTCTGATGCTGGTCGACGACGCTGGTGCTTCTGCAGATACGACGCTCCGCCTCCTCCAATGGCATCTTCTTCTCTTGTCCGAATTGCTGTTGTCGGTGATGTCGTAATCCTCTCTCTCTCTCTCTCTCTGTGTATGTATCTCTCTCTCGTGTCAACTGGGTCAATTGTCCTGATGTGCCCTCTCCTTGTTTCTTTGGATCTGAACATTGAAGCATGGCCTCTGGAATCTGGAAGAAGATCGAATGGCGCTTCAGCTGCTACAGGTTCTTTACTTTCCCAAACGGTTTATGATAATGATTTCTGCTTGGAATTCTTTCATCTTCGAATACAATTCATTTTTCTCCTCGCCTTTGAATATACGCGATCTCTTCGGTTCCTGAGTTTTGGTTCATATGCCATTCTAATACTCTAATCCCTGTCTGAACTTGGTTTTGCAGCCACATTTGGTGCTTTTCACAGGCAGCTCTCTCTCCCTCTCTCTCTCTCTCTATATATATATATATATTGCTTGTGTTGTATCATGTCAGTTCACCCCGACCATCTTAGCGTTACTCAGGTGATTTCGGTGAGGAAAATGTCCCACTTGTGCAAAGTGTGAGCCTTCTTCCTTTTCCTAAAGCAGTTATATTGGGAAACCATGATGCCTGGTACACCCATGATTTATCAAGGTGTGTCCTCTCGTCCATCTAATCTTCCCAACATGTGGATACTGCCTCTATTGGCATCATTATTGGCTTACCTATCTGCGTTTAACCTTGTCAAGCTTTGTTGTCATTTCAGTTCTGAATTCCAGTCTTGGTCTCTAACCCTGGATGATTTGTCTATGTCACTTTCAGGCAACAAAATGGCGTCCAAATGCAGCTTGATGTGTGAGTTTTTCCACAATTTCCTCAGCTTTTACTCTCACTTTATCCTACCGTGATTGCTCCCATGCAGCAAAATTCGTTCTGGAAAAACAAATAGAAGCAGCATGGCTGTCTGCGTCTGACTAAAAAACATTTAAACTATTTTCTTTTCAACCATAATTGTCACTTCAATTGCTAATGCGAGGATCATGCCACTGGATTCCGGCTATTGTCGACGGTCTCCATAGGAGCCATCACTGCAGATTTCTTTGCTTTCTGCTTGCTCCTCTGGCTTTTGTTCACTTAGATGATATTGCAATGGTTGATCAAGTCTAACCCTCTTGCATTGTTCTTTCTGAACTCTCTCGTTTTTGGTGTATTGCAGACATGGATATTGAAAGTGTTCCTTTCATATGTTGTCTTTCATTCTGTGACAAACAGTCTCGGTGACGAGCATGTAGGATATAGACGCTTGGACTTCCCTTCATTAAAGCTCAGTATTGTTGGTGGCCGACCTTTTTCACATGGTGGAGATCAATTATTTCGGAAAAAGCTGCTTGTGCGCAGGTTAACGTTAGATTCCATCGTACAAAATGTATAATTCATGTACATGTATAATGCTTGTACGAAGCATAGATCAAAATAGATGTTTCGTCAGAGAGAAACCATTGTTCAACTAGCAGTTTAATGATTTCTGTACTTTTCATGCACTTTCAAATTTTTTTTACGTATGTGTGGAGATCTTTGTGAGCCTGCAATGCTAAAGGCTTATCGGTAGCAGTTCTCAATGAGCTGGTTTCAGGTTTTAGAAATTTATATTACTCGATTAATATCAGCAAATAATATGTGATCTGTTTCATGGAATTTTGATCTTCTGTCAGATATGGAGTTGTGGATATGGATTCTAGTGCTGGGAGAATTTGTAGTGCTGTACAGGGGACACCAGATGATCATTTGGTTGTAATTCTTGCACACAATGGGCCAACAGGTTGGGAGCTTTCTTATTGGTTTAGACTTAGGCCAGTGAGGTCAATTTTTTGTGGTATAAATGTGTTCTTTGCATTTTGCAGGCCTTGGTTCTCAAGCAGAGGATGTTTGTGGAAAAGACTGGGATGGTGAAGGTGGCGACCATGGAGATCCAGGTGGTTTCTGCTACTGTCCTCTCGATTTGGCATCACTAACATATTTCATGTTTTAGCTTCCTGAATGTGGTTGCGGTATCTGACCTTGTTTAATTAAATAAGAGGAAGTTATACCCACGGAAGACACCAAAGTGCAGGTTTAGGTGCTATAAGAGGCTTCTTCCAATGTTTCAGATCTGGAACAGGCGATATGCCAATTGAAGGAGACAACAAGTTTGCCAATTCCATTAGTTGTGTTTGGGCACATGCATAAGGTGCTGCAGTCAAGGAAGGGGAGCCGGAAAATGGTTGTGGAGGGGAGTGACAAGAAGACCTTATATCTGAACGGTGCAATAGTTCCAAGGGTTAAACGAACAAAAGTTGATGATCACTGTCATGACAGTCTGAGTGGTTTCATGAGAAATGAAAAATGGAAGGCCGCAGCAGAGTCAGAGGGTGAGAGCACAGCAAGGGCTTTCACTGTGGTGGAGATTTTAGATGGAATAGTCGAGAAAATAGCAGAAACTTGGGTGCACGTAGATGGAAGTAATGCCAGAATTGTGGAGGAGGAGACGTTGTACTTGTACAGGAATGTCGGTGGTTTTCAACCGGGGGCGTCTGTTTAAAGACCAGGTCGGTCATTCCCAGTGTAAAGTTGTGGTTGTGGATATCCTTTTGTTTTTCTGAATTAAGGCATGCCATATTTAGTCACATTAACTGGTTTTGGGACTGAATGATTGATTCGTTTCCTCCGCCATAGGTGTCTGTCTCTGCCGTGTCACAGGTAACCTCTGATTTGGGGTAGATGGAGGCTCTATCTTTTATTAGATAATGCTCTGTCAAGAGAATTGTCCAAGCGGCTAATCTCGCGTTGGAGTCCTCACTGTTTCTTTCTCCTTGGTACAATTTTTTTCACCGTTCCCTCAATTTGAGAATAAATCACTTGGAGCAATGCGCGGGGTGCGGTGAACCGTAAACTCCACGGAATACTGAGCAGAGGGGAGAGGCAAGCTTTTCCCTGGGCCTGAGATGACGCTCAGTGGGCCAGCATCGAAGAATCGGGCGACCCATATGCGAAGGGTCCCTCAATGGCTTTCCTTGTTCGCGAAGCTTTACTCCACATACCGCCAAATCTCAAGAGGGGCTGGAAGCTACCACAGAGGTGGCAAAAGTCGAGGGGCATAACCGACCTTTTGATCATGACACGTGTCATCTGTCCGCCCACAGAATCTCCCCCTTGCTTGTTTCTATAAAGACGAGAAAATGTTACACCTAGCCCTTATCCTCGGAAAACAGAAAACAAAAGGGAAAAAAAAAAGATGGGTGAGAAGGAGATGGAGGTGGTGAAGGGGCTGGACGTGGAGAGGTACATGGGGCGGTGGTACGAGATAGCATCGTTCCCGTCGAGGTTTCAGCCGAAGAACGGAGAGAACACGAGGGCTACATACAGCCTAAACCCGGACGGGACGGTGAACGTCCTCAATGAGACATGGAGCGACGGAAAGAGAGGATTCATCCAAGGGACAGCGTACAAGGCAGACCCAAAAAGCGAGGAGGCCAAACTCAAAGTGAGGTTTTATGTGCCACCGTTCCTACCCATAATCCCCATCACGGGAGACTACTGGGTACTGTACATAGACCCCGAGTACCAGCACGCCTTGATCGGACAGCCCTCCAGGCGTTATCTATGGATATTAAGCAGGAGGCCCCAAATGGAGGAGGAGACTTACAAGGAGATGGTGAGGCGGGCGGTGGAGGAGGGGTACGACGTCTCCAAGCTCCACAAGACCCCTCAGGCCGATCCTCCCCCGGAGCCCGACGTCTCTCCCACCGACTCCAAAGGCATCTGGTGGATCAAGTCCATCCTGGGCAAATAGACCCTCCTCTTTCATATATGTTGTTATGTCTTGTCTTTCTACTTGGAAAAGAAGCTTGTGTGGTGTGATATCGAAAAACAAAGCCCTGTGCCTTTGTGCTTCTCTAGTAATATGGACTTTCCTCTTCTTACATAAGAGCTTTGAAGAATTTACCATGTGTAAAAGAGGCGGTTTCCTCGGCAAGAGTTTTGTAGATCCGCGCATCCACAACGGAGAACAGTACAACACGAATTTGTTTTCTTCGATTGCTTGTACAACATCTGTTTCAATCAAACGCCCAAAACATCTCCTCATGTTAGGTATCGCCGAGATGCGCACACAGTTGGCTGGACATCATTACCTGTGATGCCATGCTCAAATCAGAACACTTCTCACCTCGGGCGAGCACTCTGTCAATAGTTTTTATGCTGCAACACGGGCAAAGCCTCGGTCAGATTATATGAGAAGATTCAAAGACCCTCTGTGTCTTTGGATAGAGATTAAAAGGTGGTGATTTCGGGAAAAGCTGAACTCGTTGGCAGCACAACGTATTAGACGGGAACACAGCGTTACTGGAACGGCTAGTATATACGAAAAGGACTTTGAGCAACAACTGGATTTAGCACTGACCAGGATATAGGGATGGAACTCCCAACGTGAAATCTCGTCCGTAGCCAGACTTGCTATCTTAGGCCTCACCTAACTCTCTTAGGTCCGATCCTCATCCTCTTACATAGAGGCATAGCCCTTGATCCTGGGCACGCACATGGATCCCATTAAGCGAGGCTAACTGCTCCGTTATCTTCTCCTTTCCTTACAGTTCAGAGTAAGACTCGGGTGCTCCAGATTTAGAGAAGATTAAGAAAAAGAAAGAAACTTCCTACATTCAGAGACTCCAAAAGTCAACAATCTATCTTAATCCAACAGTACCACGGGCATATGTAGAGGCAAAACAAATGGAAGAGTAAAAACCCATAAAGAACCTGAAAATTTGATAGAGCTTCGTTCAAGTATGGCCACGGCTGACTGCTGTCTTCTTTTGCTGGCCTCCATGTCTCGCCAAAATTCTTCTGCTCATCATCCAGACCCTGGGAAACAATCCACCAGATTCGTGAAAATAGAATAAATCAATAGGAGGGTGGCTGATGTGTTCGATAAGATACCCGACTGAGAAGGGAGAAGGCACTGCGAACGGGATATGATCGTTCATGAAACCCAAAGCCCAAATGCCGTTTCGACTGTAAGCGTGCATCTTGTAGTCTGTAAGCGTGCACCTTGTACGGTGCGGCCGACAAAGACGACGAACTCCTTGACGCTGCTTCGCTGGAAATAGCCAAAGTGAGAGACGTCGGAGGAGTTGACAAGGATCACCGGATCCGGTGTCCCTGGGGCGCACTTGAGAACCAGCAACGCCGTGATCTTCATCCGGTTCTGTCGCGACAATGACGAAGCCCATCGGCTTTGCTGTCTCTATCTCTCTCCAGTGTTGTGGTATAACAATAACAATAAAATCCGGGATGTCTACCGAGTAAACTAAAAATAGCACTAGGACAAAAAAAGTAAAGGAGTTTTATGAGGACAGAGATGTTGCGGAAGTTACTTCCCACCATTTAATCAATGACTTCTCTCACCAATTTAATCTCTCCATTACATTTCCCTGCCCTCAGCTTCAGTTTCTTTTTTTTCCTTTACCCCAAAAGAAAGAAAAAGAAACAAAGAATCCTCTCTCCGCAGGGCATGTTCTCAGTTTCTTCAAAGAGCCTTCTTCGTCCCTGTAACGTCTCTTCTTCATCTTCGCCTCTTTCTCATTGTCTTTCGTGAATGATGTGATGTTATCTTCTTCTGTTTGCAGGAGGATCAAGAGATGCTGCTGCTGAGGTTTCTATTTTTCTTTTCCCTCTTTATACACGCAACCATTGCGCAAAAGCCTCCTCTCCTCAAGAAATGGCTCACTCTTACAGGTATCTCTCCTTGACCACACACACATATATAATTGTAAAATGAGGCTACATAATTTGTTAGACCCTTAAATTCGTTCCCGTCACAAGATGTTTTATTTATTTGGAACCGACGCACCAATATCAAAATCTTTGGGACACCCACATTTTTTCATTCAGATCCTTCATCTACATATATGATTTCATTCCAGGACAAGAGCCGATCGTTGTTGCCAGAGGTGGCTTTTCGGGGATATTCCCGGAATCAAGCGCCTCCGCGAATGACATGGCTATTAGCACCAGCTCGCCGGGGATCACTCTGCTCTGCAATCTTCAGATGACAAAGGACGGCGTCGGCATTTGTTTGTCGGATGTTCGTCTAGACAACTCAACCACCATCTCCACACTCTTCCCAAAAGGCCAGAAGACGTACAAGGTCAACGGCCAAGACATCAAGGGCTGGTTTGCCCTTGACTACACTTCTGACACCATTTTCTCCAATGTCTCATGTAAATCTCCTTTTTTCTTCTTCTTTGGATTCAATTCATCTTCAAAATCACCTCATTTTTTTTTTTTACTTTTGCCATAGTGGTTCAGAACATTTTCTCTCGCCCAAGCATTTTCGATGGTCAAATGCCGATTTCTGCTGTAGAGGACGTTTTAGGGACCAAGCCTCCCAAGTTCTGGTTGAGCGTTCAGGTTTCCCTTCTCCTCCTTTCGTGGTATTTGAAGTCACCGATAATTTTTATTTATTAACCAACAAATATGCAGTATAACTCCTTCTACATGGAACACAAGCTGAGCGCTGCAGAATACCTGAAAAGCTTGCGATTACGCGGCATAGGTTTCGTGTCGTCTCCTGAGATTGGATTCTTGAAGAGCATCGGAATGGATGCAGCCAAGTCCAAAACGAAGCTGATATTTGAGTTGAGAGAGCCCGACATGATCGAGGCAACCACCAACACGACGTATAACGAGCTTCTCACAAACCTCGCAACCATCAAGCAGTTTGCATCGGGTATTCTTATCCCAAAAGGCTACATTTGGGCCCTCGATCCCAACAAGTACCTCAAGCCTTCGACGAATCTTGTCGCGGATGCCCACAAAGCTGGTCTAGAAGTCTACGCTTCTGGGTTTGCCAACGACATCCCCACGAGCTACAATTACAGCTACGACCCCTCTATTGAGTATCTACAATTTGTGGACAATGGCCAGTTCTGTGTTGATGGAGTCATCTCTGATTTTCCACCAACAGCCTCACAAGCCATATGTGAGAACACTTTGACATATTCTCTTGTCTCTTTCTGACATGCTTAGTTATAACTTAGGAAGCTAAAAAAAATCATTGTCGTGTAGCCTGCTTTGCTCATCAGAAGGGCCATCTTCCAAAGGCAGGTAAGCAAGCAAGGAAAAGAACTAGCTTATTCTGTAAATGTTCGATGATAATTAGTTGAAGCATATGGTGTGGTATGAGCAGGACATGCAATGATCATAACTCACAACGGAGCAAGCGGGGATTACCCAGGGTGCACTGATATGGCATACCAGAAAGCAGTAGAGGACGGAGCAGATATCATCGATTGTTCAGTTCAGATGTCGAAAGACGGAATGGCTTTCTGTCAGGACTCTGCAGACCTCATGCCCAGCACCACCGCCATCACCACATTCATGTCTCGTGCTTCCACGGTCCCTGAAATCCAGGCCACCAACGGCATTTTCTCCTTTGACCTCACCTGGGCCGAGATCATCTCCTTGAAGCGTAAGTTGACCTTCATTTTCTCGTCTATATCTTTTCTTTCTTGACGATTACTCAAGGGGATCCTGCTTTTCTTTACAGCTCAAATCGAAAGCCCTTTCTTGACTTCCACGGGCTTCCAGAGAAACCCTGCCAATAAGAACGTTGGAAATTTTATGACTCTCACTGACTTTCTTGAGTTTGCCAAAGCTAAGGCAGTCACCGGAGTTCTCATCAACATTCAGGCAAAGACTAAACCCTGAACTCATCAAATCCTAAACGGCTTTCAAACTTGATTGATGCGATTAACACCATTCTCATGACAGAACGCTGCTTATTTGGCATCAAAGAAAGGCATAGGAGTGGTAGATGTGGTAAAGTCAGCTCTGATCAATGCTACACTTGACAAGCAATCAACGCAAAAGGTGTTGATTCAGTCAGACGACAGTTCAGTGTTGACCAGCTTCCAGGGCATGCCATCATACAGTAGAGTGTTGAGCATCGATAAGGAGATCGGAGATGCGCCTAAACCATCTGTGGAAGAGATCAAGAAATATGCTGATGCAGTCAATCTCAAAAGAACTTCGCTTGTTTCAATCTCTCACAGCTTCACCACGGCAAAGACTAATGTGGTGGAGGAAATGCACAAAGGGAACATCTCAGTCTATGTCTCAGTGCTGAGGAACGAGTATATCTCCATAGCGTTTGACTACTTCTCTGACCCGACAGTGGAGCTTGCCACTTTCATAGCAGGAAACGGGGTTGACGGAGTCGTCACTGAGTTCCCAGCCACTGCTAGTAGATACTTGAGTAAGTGATCCCTCAAGGCGTTCTTAACAGCGTATTGAGAAAATTAATCTGACAAACTAGGGTTTGAAATTATCGGATAATGCAGGGACGCCATGCGCAGATTTGAACAAAGACCAACCATACGCCATATTACCAGCAGAGCCAGGGGCTCTACTTTCTGTGGCAGCCAAGGAAGCGCAGCCACCAGTGGGAGCCCTGAACCCGCCTCTGGAGGCCAAAGACGTGGTGGATCCTCCACTGCCTCCCGTTGCCAACGACTCTTCCTCCAATGCAACTGGAGTTCCTCCTTCCCTCGCCTTTTCCACCTCCGCTGATCTCTCCATCTCCCTCCTCGCCATATCGCTGCTCTCTTTGCTCTTTGCTGTTGTCTGATGATTGATGACCTCCCTTGTTTTATATGATATACTACGCACGTATACTTATATATCCCCATTGTGAAAGTGTGTGTTGGTAGGAATCTTTGGTTCAAGACCTTGCAATGCTCCCTTTCTGATTAAAATGTATGAATTCGCGGATCCATGTGTCTATGTCATCTCCATGAACCAACTAAACCCGTACAGAAACTCCTCTAATCCAAACTTGATGGGTTTTAGATCATCCCCATCCTACTCGTCAGTCCGGGTTAATTGGATTCGATTAATTTGGTTCGTATATTTCGGATTTAGAATATTTATATCCAATCAGGTATATTATTTTAATCGATTTGGTTCGGATTCGGTTTGGTTCAGATCGAATTCGGTTCGGATTTATCCAAATAAAATTTCGATAAAAAATTCAATAAATTATCTTATAAAAAATAACAAAAACAACATTTGTAGTATAATACATACCTCATTTTGTTATATACTATGGTTATAAATATATTAATTAATGATATATAGGTAGATAAATGGTTCAGTTAATTTGGATTCGGTTTATTCAGTTTATGGTTATTTCGGATTCGATTATTTCAAATTAAAAAATTACAACTAAACGGTTATTTAATTTTAATCAGTTCGATTTGGTTCGGGTATATATCGATCGGATTGGATCTGGTTATTTGGGATTCAGTTATTTTGTCCATGTTTACCTTTTACCAAGATAACAAGCGGGAAAAAAATTCAAAAAACTGATAGTGAAACAAGAGTTTAGTTTTAAGAGATTTGGACTAGAGTTTAGTGATTAATATAACTACTATACACGTTAGCACTTGTTAATTTTAACAATTCGTATAAACATTTGAAAAATTTTGATTCAAGCGTAGTTTTTTATCAAATTAAAAATACATGAAAATGTTATATTTTGTTAAATTCGCGTCGAAAAGGTCATTTTCTCAAAAAAAGAACGAATGAGCAGCAAGACTTGTTGACGCTCTGTTGGGAGAATGGACTTTTTCAGCCCTCTGATGGCGCCTCTTCCTCATGCTCCTTCCGCTCTCCTCAAGTTCTTCTTCTCCTCTGTGTTGCATCTTTTTTTTTAAGGCTGTTTGAATTTCTCTATGTGACTCTATATGCAGGCTCCAGTAGGTCTCTGCACCCCCCAACCAGCCTCAGACATTTCTCCTTCCTCCCTCTTTTTTGAAAATTATCCCATTGCCGTATAAAGAAAGCAATGGAGTGGACAAACACAATTGACAAGAGAAACATGGTACTGAACTTGCAGGCAGCCATGATAGGGAGTCAAGGGCAACAACAGCACAGCAACGCCCCAAACCTCCAGCAGAAACCAAGGGTTCGAGCCAGGAGAGGCCAAGCCACTGACCCTCACGGCCTCACAGCATTGCCGAACGTGTATCTCTTCTTCTTCTTTTCCTCTTCTTTTCCTCATTACTCTTCATCACCCTCTTCTTTGATCCAACAACCCTCCCAAAACGTCTTTTTGAGCAGCTGAGGGAGAGGATTGCAGAGAGGATGAAAGCTCTTCAGGAACTAGTTCCCAACGCCAACAAGGTCAAATCTTCTCTACTCTCTCTCTTTTAACCTCTTGTCCAAACAACTTACAACAAATTTGTTGGATAGTGAACAACAGACAGACAAGGCGCCAATGCTGGACGAGATCATCGATTATGTTAGGTTCCTCCAGCTACAAGTCAAGGTCTCTCTCTCTCTCAATGTTGTTTCATAGTATTTTTTGAACATTTTCCCCTAAAAGACGCCATGGTTATTCAAATAGGTGCTAAGCCTCAGCAGATTGAGAGGTGCTGCAGCAGCTGCTCCTCTGATGGTCGATATCTCCTCCCAGGTGAAACACATTGCTTCCTCTCAAGCTTTCTATCAATTCTGCGTAAGACAAAAGAAAACGAACCTCAAACAATTTGTTAACTTTGAGTTGCTTTGCGTTCTATAGAAGAGACTGATGTCAGAATTCGTGATTTTGCTGGATGATGACTGCAGCAAGGAGGGGAATGCCTCAAACACCAGTCTGGAGCTAGCATCAACAGAAACAAGAATGAAAGCCTGAAGACGGCAGAAAGGCGAGTGGCAAAGCTAATGGAGGAGGACATGGGATCAGCAATGCAATACCTTCAAGGAAAGGGCCTCTGCCTAATGCCCATCTCTCTCGCTGCAGCCATCTCCTCTCCCAGCTCTCTCTTCGCCTCCGCTTCTGCTGCTGAAGGTCCTTCCTCTCCTTCAAGTCTATATAAACCAACCCCACCTCCTGCAGCCTCTACCTCAAAGGAGGACAATGTATCAGTTTCCATGACCTGTTTCTTCTTCCTCATTCTGTCATCCCAAATCCATTTCTCTTTCCTTCTACACTAGGATTAATAAAAGGCATTTTAGATGTTTCATGCACAACATTATATTCCTCTCTTTTATCATTTGTAGTGGTCCTTTTGTGTTACTCCTGACGTATGAATGAGGGTTTTACGGGAGAAAGAATCACCTCACACTTTTGTCATGATACTCTCTTACTTCCAAGACTAAATCTAAGGACGCAGCTCTCCGCATTGTTATTAGACCAGGGTTAGGCTATGAATTGCAAATCCCATAAAGGAAAGGGTTCTGAGATTGACATTAATCCAAAGCAAGATGATATTCAACCGACTCCAATATCATCTTACAACTCTTCTCTACCTTTTCGGTACCAATACCTTTCATACCAACAATCATACCATCAGTCACCTGATAAGTGTCCCACATTGGAAAATGAGAGGGATTTGGACCAATATATAAGTAAGGGTCAAACCTCCACTCTTAAGCTAGCTTTTGTGGTGGAGTTAGGGCCTAAACCTTATTAATTTGTATCAGAGCCTAACTCTCTACTTTCCGGTGGGCCTTTGACAGGCCATTCTCCGGTGGACATGCGGTCGACTCGGTGGTTGTGGGACGGTCGGGTGAGGAACGGTCGGGGATGGACCGAGAAGCCGCCATCGACCGAGAAGCCGCCAGCGACCAGATTTGCCCCAGCGTCGTGGACGTCGCTATCTAATGGAGGCGGTATTAATAAGTGTCCCACAATGGAAAATGAGAGAGATTTGGACCAATATATAAGTAAGGGTCAAACCTCCACTCTTAAACTAGCTTTTGTAGTGGAGTTAGGGCCTAAACCTTATTATCACCCTGCATATTTTCTTTTTCTGTGAAACGATAAATTAAAACAACACCTACCAATAAAAAACCAAAGCCACAGACTGTTGTGCACACAAGAAACCGTGAAACATGCATCCCACTACATATAGGTCAACCACTTAGATACAAATGTTTTACCACTGGTGCATCTGCCTGGACAAATCTTAATATGATTCTCTCTATTTGATCCAAAGTTCGCTGAACTTTAAAAATACGAGAAAATTAGATTCAGATTTTAAAACTGATAAGAGCATCAAGGAAAAAAATAGATCCCAACTTATATGCGCTTAAGGACGGATTCAAACTATAGACTAAAAAATACATCTATTAAGTAAATATATACCGATTGATTTTCCTGGACTGGCTGGCAAATAATAAAGAAACAGGGCGCCCAAGATTAATATCACAAACTTCCAAGTCACAAACCCAAACAACCAAGATATCCAACTTATATGTACACATATAAGTTGCACATTGAAAGTTCTCGATAAACCAGCAGACCTCTAGATTCTAGAACAACAAGTTTGGCAAGGGCAATCGAATGGAAAGAGAAAAACAATCCTGGATTGGACTTCATTCTAGCATACGTTAAGGCTGAATTTTGCATGCACAAATACAAGTATAAAATTACAGGCAGAAAGATAATACTCATAAGTTTCAGGAACACTAAAGAACCAGGTCAGAACTCAGTGGATGCAACCACTAGATTAAGGACAAGATTCACTGATGACGATTTTTCTCCTCCTCGGAGGCCTAAGTGAAAGTCCTACACGCCTGCCAACGGAAAAAGAAAAACTAGCCCGATGAAGGTACAGTGTACATGATTCTTTTCTAAGAAACCTAATGCTTGATCATCAAATGCTAAAATTATGGGTCAGTCTCAGTCATTGCAGAGCCAAAACGGGCGTAGTTGGTGTGCGTGTGTGCGTCGATATATATATATAGAGAGAGAGAGAGAGGCTACATGTGCTCGAAACTTCAAAGTTCACAGAATGGAAACTGCACTGCTCAAGTTATTGCGTCTTTACACCATGAAACTTACATGTCCCAACCAAAAGCAACATCAACACAGAGAAGAAGAGAGTAAACTACGAAGGGGAAGGCGTGGGCTTGAAAGTATAAGGCTGAGGGAGTGACAACGGACCTTTCCTGGAGTCTCCATCGTCCAAAAGTCTTTGAACTCTCTTGTTCCGACAGTACTGCCTATCAAAATGCTTCACCTTCAAAGTCCCAAAGTAAAAGAAGATAGGTACTCATTGACAGAAAAATTCCCACTACCAACTTCACGTAACTTTAACTAAAGAATCGGGATAGGTAAGAGACAGATATACCCAGGAAGAGCCCCTGAACTCATCAAATCCTAAACGGCTTTCAAACTTGATGACCAACCGATCCAATCTCTGTGGGTTTTCTGTGGGATTCCTTCTCCACGCATGCGTAAAAAGCGTCTCTAGCCTGATTTTGAGCGAATTTCCCAAAATCAGGGACAAAGCAACACGCGTAAAATGACGAGAGAGAGAAAGACGAGAAACAAACCTTGTAGCAAGACTCTCTAGCTTTGAGAAGCACATCAGAATGAACCTGGTTAGGGTTCGCGGATGCGTAAGCCTCGAACGCCATGAAAGAACGAAGGCGGATGAAGCTCTATCGGCGAATTAATCGCCACTGGAAAATCGGTGCTAATATTTGGATTGAGAAGCACCAAAGGCCCTTACGAGTTAATATGAGAGGCCCAATATACTTTTAATACGTCATCTAAGCTCGACTTTTTTTTCGTTGTCAAGTAGGGTTTCTTCAATATCATCAGAGAAATTGAGATACTACGCCAACTGCCGGAGCTTGATTCGGAACCGAACCATTCCGGAAGGTATTTTTTCTGATCGGAATCCTCTAAAATTTCCGAATGTTATTAATTTTAGAAAAATTAAATTTCTCAAAACTGAACATAAATAAATCGAATTTTAAAAAAAATCTGTAAAACCGATTTTTTTAAAACAATCTAATTTTTTAATAAAACCAAAACGCAACCGAAACCGAACCGAACTAAATACAATATAATGGTCGATTGATACCTATTTTTTAAAATCGAAAGAACTGAATCGAACCGAATTATTCCTGATCCGAACCCGAACTGAATACCGAAACATCTACTCCTACTCTAAAGTCTAGACCTCAAACAATATTATAATATCCTCTAGAGTTTTGTACTGGTATAAAATGGTCAGTGTGACAGCTCAGAATACCGTAAGAGGACGGAGAGTGATTATCGGTGCGAGAAGTACATACAAGGAGCGACTCCTGACGAGCTTCTGGGTATGGATATAGGGATGAATCGAACGCACCGGAATGAGAGAGATCCGAGGTCTATGTAGGTATGAGACTACACAGTCTAAGATAACTTAAAAGGAATTAATTGAGCTACTCATAGAAACAAGATCCATCAATCTTTTCGGTTGTCCATTTCAAGAGAACTCCAAAGTTAAGCATGATGGCCTTAGAGTAGTCTTAGGATGGACGACCTACTGGAAAATACTTTTCGGGATATGTGCGAGTGAGGACAAAACACGCTAAAAGGTCTCGTGTTGGTGTGTGTGAGGACAACTCTATCATTCCATAGCGGCCTCAAGTCATTACAGTCAGGTCATGCTAAGCCGAACTGGGTTCGGGTTAAAATTTTTTGGGTCGGATTAATCCGATCCATTAAGATTTCGGATTTATATTTGAATATTTGAAGTAGAGCTTTCAGACTTTTTTAATAATAATAAAATAAATAAATTTTTATTCGCAACACAATTATAAAAAATAGGAAGAATTATCATAAAATCCTATATATTTTCAGAGTTTAATGATTAAATCCTATATTTTTCTAAATAAATAAATCCTTAACTAATTCTATTTGATCAGTAAATTATTCTATTTTTAAATTATTAGTCAATATATCTCTATTTGGCAAGTCTGATTTGTCAAATCATGCATACATTAAATTAATATACCACATCATTAACAATAAAATATTTAAAAATTAATAATAAATTAAAAAACTAATTAAAAATAATAAAAATAAAATAATTACAAATATAATACACATCTATATACATATATACATACATATATACAATATATATATATATATACACATATATATGTATATATTTCTATATATATATATATATATTTGCATGCACATACATATGTATGTATTTATATATAAGTATGTATGTATGTATATATATGTAAATATATTTATATGTAAATGTATATATATTAGTGTATATATATGTATATATATACACTAATATATACATACATATATATTATATATATATGTATATGTATATAGATGTGTATTATATTTTTAAATTATTTAATTTTTATTTTTTAATTTTTTTTATTTTTAATATTTTATTGTTAAGACGTTGCATATTAATTTTATAAGTGCATGTCTTGAAAGTGTGTTGATATGTTGTCATTGTTGTTATGAAATAGGGTACATTGATTAATAATTTAAAAATATGATAATTTATTGACCAAATAAAATTAATTTAGGGTTTATTTACTTAAAAAAAAAGTATAAGATTTAATCATTTACCTGGAAAAAGTATATGATTTTTATAATGATTCTCCCAAAAAGTAATATAATCTATATACCAAAAAAATTAAACAAAAATATTTACAATTAACAATGAAAGAAATTATTCAAAAACTATTTTTTTAAAGAAACCGATATTAATTTATAGTTATAGTCATTTTATGAATTCATTGATTTCACAGCCATTGTAGATTAGTCACAATAATCTAAATGACTTTTTAATCATTATCGCTCCAACGTTAACATATGTAACCTAAAGTTAGATTTTTCAATTTAATTTAGATTTAATTATTTTCATAATTCCTGAAATTTCGCTAATTAAATTCACACATAAAAAATAAAGCAAAATTTAATTTTTATCACATAAATTTAAAAATTAATAAAAAAAACATGCAATTGAGTAATTTTGAAATCTTCTAAGATGTTAATGGCTAAAATAATTGGAGTTGGTTGAATGTTTCAATTTAATTTATTTTTTCAATCATCATGAATCAAAATTAGGAATATGTTTTGAGAAATTTATTATTAAATATTTTTTTTCAATATATATTATCCTTAAATTCAACATATATCCTAACTATTTGAAAAAGTTGAACCCTCAAAGAGTTGAAACGGAAAAAATATTTAGTTGTATTCACTTGAGAAAAACGTTAAGTACTCATTTTTTATTAGAGTTATGCAACACCCAGATGAAACTCTCTCTGAATTTTAACTCACTCTCACAATGAATTCTACCGATCAAAAACCTTACCGACCCCAAACCTTCACAAATGAATAAGGATTTTTCTATTAGTTGTCCTTCTCAAATCCATGCACAAACACTCACCAAAGGCTAAGAAATTTTCTCAATAGGTCTCAACTTCAGACGCACACTCACTCAAACAACGAATGCTCACTCACAACAAAACTCTATAAAGTAAAATATATTCTCTCGGTAAGAGTTGATATGCAGCTTGTATCCCTTATATAGGCTCTTCTTTTTTGTCCTAAATCCCTACCAATTGATATGATAAACTCCTCCTTGATTCGCTCTGATTTCGTCTCTATCTCCAAGATCTTGTCTCTATATCAAACTCTTCAAGTCTTTGATTTTATGTCCAACTCTTTAAGTTCATCTCACACCTTCTCGAACTCTATCTCTTCAGATTGCTCTCCTAAAATCTCTCAAATTTGTTGATATTGATTTCATCTCAATCTCGTAGAATTTCATTTCCTTGTCTTTATCTCTTCAGATTTGATTCCTAAATTTTCTCCAAGTAGTTGAACCTAAAACAAACACTTAACAACCAAATTCCATGTGGGCAAATAATTGCACTAATACTATTAATAAAAAAAATGAGCTTTTCAAATCAAATGAATTAATTAATTTAATTTTTAAATGGTGAAAGAAGAAATAGAATTTTGTAGTATTCAATTTTTCTTTGTTCTAGTTCTATAAATCATGATGGGATTGGGAAAAGATGACAAAATCGGCGATGGAACTCTCCTAACCTCGAGTTGTTGTTCTTCTTCGGGTTTTCTTACTCGGTTTTTTTCTGGCGAGCCTCGGAATTGTCGAAGTCGTTGGAGCTTGTCGACATTACAAGCCGCCAGACCGAGATGTAGGATCGTTTGGTCTTAACTCGTAAAAATCTTGCTATATTCTTTCATTTTCGGTTTATATTGTAGAGAGATTCTAATTAGTGTTGAATCGTAATGAGTTCGGAGATAACTGAAGAGACGGTTATTTACAATTGGGATCAGAAACTGATTTCCAGAATCAAGATCTATCGACGTTTCTGGAGAGAAGAAACAGAGACAACAACTAGTTGAGCGACAAGAAAAATAAAGAGAGGAACTAAAATATTATAAAGTTTTCATGACATGTATGTATGGGTAGGTGCATGTGTGTTTTAGAGGGGTAGTTTGAAAAAGCTGAAATCCGGTATGTTCCTCCGTTTGTCTCCATCCATCAAAATGTTAGTGCACACTCCTTATGCCACGGAGGGTAAAAGAAGATGGGGGCAACAAACAAATCGTTTCATATTATTATCATCCGCATTTTTACACATTTGTTTCTAAAATTTGTTTTGCTTTCATCCGTTAGGAGATAGCCTCTGCCATGACAAACCCACGAGCCATTGCCGTTGTCTGTAATAAAATTCTGCAACACTCTTTTTTGCCCTACCGTTATGGCTCCCAAACTCCCGATCCTTCATCTTTTGCCACTTAGAGTTCGACTGGTTGTACCGCAGCGGTTATGGCTGCGGATGACAGCGTTTTCAAAACGTTTGATAGCGATTATAAATAATTAGTACTGACTGGTTGAGAAGTTGCTGTTGGTAGCGATTGCAGGTGAGTGCAGTTAGAAGTGAATGGTTCATTACGGTTGCGATTGCGTTTTGATATAAATTGTCAAAAAAAATATTATTTAAAAATAATTTTTTATAATAGTTTAAATTAAAATTTTCGTATCATTTGATAAAAATTATTTACTAAATTTATAATAATTAAATAATAAATTTAAAATATAAATATTATCAATTTAATTTATTTTCAAGTAAAAAAATAATTTTATTATAAAAATTATTAAAAATAATCATTATTAAACCTAAAAATTATACTATTGTATTTTTTTTTATATTGGTTGCGGTTCAACCACTCAGTTTTTCAATCGCCCGCAACCGCCGAAAATCGCAACCGCTCCGTTTGCGGGTGGCGGCGGTGCAACCAGTCAGCCCTTTAAAAGAGTAAAACCAAAAGTGAAATATTCGGAACTGACACAGTAACATTTTATTGCGGAAGCAACGTCTCTTCATTTTCCCTGGCTACTTGCAAAGTTAACTTAGTTGCTGTGAACCTAAGTTAGTACATGTGTTCCCCTGTTTTGTTGCAACTTTCCCTTTCACCAATCCATTAGCCACTGTCCCATCCGCAACACACTGATCCAAACAAAGTCGAGCTAGCTTCCAATCACAACAAAGAAGGCCCAAGTTCCGCCTTACCCAATGCAGTTACAGAGAGGGTTACCTTGTCCTCTCTCTTCTGTTCTGACAGTATCCTTTTTTCTGTTTTGCTTGCCTGTCGTTGCCATTTGCTCTCCTATCCAACAATCCGCCACAGACAGTTCATCCCTGTGCTGCGGAATGCATCGACTTTCTAGATTCCTTATCCAACTGTGCTGTTTTTGATTTTTCATTCTCAGCAGCCTTCTTGGCTTCTGCTTCAAGCTGTTTGCAGTTCTCTTCGTGGGCACGATTGAAGAGTCTCACAAAGTTTAGCAGAGTCGAAACAACTGGAAAAGCGATTGTCAGTGACAAGATGTATTAGAAGTCCTTTTCAGAAAGCTATCCACATTCAAATTCAGGACTTTAAGTATCGTGCGGGAGAGATGATCAGGAATAATACCTTGTTCAAAAGGGCATTTAGCTGGATCTTCACCGAAATATAGGATCAAGGCATCCACGTTCCTGCCCTGTGGTGAAATGTTTCTTTTAATGTTCAGATCAAGATAAGAGCACACGCAGGCAACATTACATGAGTGTTAGGGAACATACCACCCCAGAATACAGTGAAGCCAAGGATCGTACTTCGGCTTCAGCAAAATGAAGGAACTCCTTCACGGTCTGCGAAATATATCATAGGAATAGATGAATACCACATCGAAACTGAAGGAGAAGAATTTCTTAATCACCAAACTGCCCATGCAACCATAATGTCGCCTCAACAGTTTACTATCACCTGAAACAGTTATCGTCAACTCTTAGGTCCAATTGTTCGTTGAATTTTCCTTTTTATTTGGAGGTGACTTGGTCGTACTATCAGACAAAAACAGGACACATCCGCACTCGAAGTAAATAGTGATTGATTTGCTCAGGTATACCTGGTGGAAGTTATGCGAGATTGGGCCATCATTTTCAGACAAGGAAAGTTCCTGTACTACTTTCTCCAGACCTTTGTTTATAGCTTGCATTTCCTCAGCCAAAAATTTCAGTTGAATCTGCATCCAAACTCAAGACAATAATCACCAAATTCCAATCTTTGAATTGATTTTCCCAAAATCTGCTGAGGAAACGGCTAAACGAGGAACCTTTGTGACCATAAAGAAAAACAAGGTACCTTTGTTGCAGGCTCCAGCGAAGCCAGATCTTTTGCAAAATCTAAGACCTCTGGGAGTTTCTCAGCGAGAACCTATAAGAAATCCGTCAGATTATGACAACAGAGTAGCATGAGAGCTTTTCTCTATTTCCCAGCCAAAAGCACATCCACAGATAATGCAATAATCCTCATAAAGATCTTAGAAGAGCAGACTTTAACTTTCTTTTCTTTTTTACCTTGCAGAGGTAATGCATCAGTGTCATGCGGTTATTTCGAGCACGTGTCTCACTGAGTTTAGGAAGACTATCCAGTCTAAATCCGATCGCGGCACCTATACAAAATGAAAAGGATAACAGGTAAGAAGAAAAGAGAGGGTGAGAGAGGGAGAGAGAGAAGAGCAACTTTAAACTCACCCCTAGCAGTCCCCTGGTTTAGAGCGTTACCGAGAGACAGAATCGTCTGCATTATACTTTTGAATTTGACAGAGTTCTTGATCTGATGAAAAGAAAGATTTAAATTATAAAGAGATGATTTAAGCACAAGTTGGCAGGTCCACCTAAACCAGGTATTGGAGTCTGAATTACCTGTTCAGCTGCCGAGTTTACAATACTCAGGCTATTTTTGAGTTCAGAAACCTACAAAAGTGGTTCACAGATACAATAAGTACCAAACTGGAAACTCTAGGCAATCAGAATCGTCATGTACTTCCCTTTACAGACCTGAGAACTGAACTGTATCTTGAATGAAAAAACTCTGAGCTTTGTTTCTACTCGTGGAACTGTCATCATCTCTAAGAAGAACTGTACAAGAGAAGGTTCAGGGAGCAGCGAGGAGTTAGGGTTTGATGGATGCTCCATGAATACTAAAACATTTCCAAGTTTTCCTACCAGTTCACACTTTCCAAGCTTGTCCTTATCACCGGTATAACCCTGGTCATGGAATACATGCGTAGACAAGGAGAATATTATTTGATAGAACAGACAAAATGATGAACTAAGAACACCCATAATTTTTTAAGAAATGATGGCTTAGGAGATCAATGCAGCAAAACAAATCCCCAAAATGCACTTGTACCTTTAGTTGTTCCATTTCTTCTTTTGTTGGACAAAACTTAATTAGGTTTTCCACCTGATCAGCATCAAGTGCTGATTCCTTCAAGTTAAGCACCGAGCTCTGTCATTATGTTGAGAGAGAATGAGAAAACTTTCACGTGCAGAGCTTAGAGAAACCTGAACATTTAACCAGATAAAGTGCTAGGATTCCATTTCGACTAACACACAGAACCTATAAAGCTTGAGGGTTACCATCAAGTCCTGCAAAGGAACTTTGACTTTCGAAAGCATAATCTCACAGTTGTACGCTCGCCTGTGCTCAATCTGCAGGTGAGAGTTGCAGCTTAAAATTTAGCTGTCAAACCCGAGCTCAAATAGTCCCATTGTGACAAAAGGAACAGATTTACATAAGGCAGGCACAAAATGACACAGTAACCAACTAACTACTGAGAGCCGCTTAAATTACCAGTTGGACTTTCTCAGATTTGGGTCCACGAGAGCTATTAAGTCTTGACTTGCCACCTTGCTCTGTGTTTGGAGCAGATGCCGAGAAAAGAGATTCAAGCTCCGTCATGTCAATCTCAGGAGCCCTATGTTGACAGTAAGAAATCAACGGATTGTAATCACAAATGATGCAATAGGCCAGATCAGAGTCATCAAATAAATAAGTCAAAACCAGACGAAAAGTACATACTTGGAAACTTCACCAGACTTTTGTGTTTCAGCCCATAAGCTCCCTTGGACGGCTCTCGTCAGTTTCAACCAATGCAATGGCTTCAGCTTTTTGGTCTGATGACTCTTCGAGTTAACAGATCGCAACATCCTTCCTTTTCCCGATGAAAGAGACCCAGATGGTGGCACAGGTGTCGGAGGACCACTTGTACCAGCGGACGGAGAAGAATTGGCACCCATCTTAGGAGGAGGAGGGGGTACTGATGGAGCTTTATTTTGACATGACAGTGAGATAGGAGTGGGTGGTGGAGGAGGTGGCTTGGGCGACAAACTTACACTTGGGCTTGGGCTTCGGGTAGGAGGTGGTGGTGGTGTAGGAGGCGCAACTTTAGTAACTGCTTTCCCGGTTAGATGTGGCATAGGAGGAGACGCAGGGGCAGGTGCCGATGGGGGTGGTGGAGGTCTTCCTGGTGGCGTAGGGGGTGCAAATCCCAGAACAGAGTTCTCGCCTGAATATGGTATTGGAGGAGCATGAGGAGTTGGAGAAAAGGGTGGTGGTGGTGGGGGGGCAGGTTTTCCTAGACCTGAAGCCACATCACTGGAGGCTTCCTTGTGATATGAAGTTGCAGGAGAAGTAGAAACTTGCAAGTCATTTGGCAAAAAATTGGTAGAAGAAACTGATGCTGGTGGAGGATGCAGAACTGTTGATGAATCGGTTGTATTTGAAGCTTTCTGAGAACAAGTAGGAGGTCTCTCAGATGGCGAAAGGATAATGGGAATCACAACTGATGGCTCTATCTGTTTGAGTGAAAGGTCAGATAGTACTGCTGAA
>NW_010965372.1:2496746-2515824 GCF_000463585.1 Tarenaya hassleriana | reverse complement strand
CAGGGTCAGTTGCAGATGGAGGCGGGGAAGGTACTTCTGTTAGAGCTGACTGCAGTCGTGCTGGAGGAGGAGGAGGAGGAGGAGGAGGTGGTGGGGATGGTAAAGCTAAGACATCTTTCTCTTTGCCTACTACAGCTACTGGAACACCTACACCTTGATCCTTCATTGCAGGAGAACCTTTCTTCAGGCAACTCTCTTCTGCCATCTCTAAAGGGCAAGAATCGGGCAAAAAAGGTTTAACTGTTGCACTGTGATGCACCAGCTTGAGAAATGGCGACACTTGAGGCGAAGAAGCAGTGGTTTCCTGGTTGGTTGTATCTGCCTTACCAGAGATTTGGAGGACAGTCTGCAGATCTTCCGCAATGAGCTTCTTATTCGCATCAGTTGAAGGAGAGAGTGCTGGTGAAGCGAGTGATTCAACATCTGAAACTGAAGACAGTCTGACTTTTGCATTATTGTCTAGCACAGCCTGCTTCACAATATTATGGATATTTTTTGGGCTAAAACCATGTAATCTAGGACTTGTTGCCACAATTTTATTGTGGTTCCCATCTGTCTTTTCTTGGACTGCATTTGCAATGGCTAAATGCTGAAGCATATTGCGTGTGGCATCTGTCTGATCCACCCAGTCAACTTGATTGAAAATCTCATGAACTTTGGAAAAAGCTTCTATAGGAAGACCGTCCTTCTCCTCCAAGAGTGAAAAATCCATCAAAGCAACGGAAGAGGCAGCATCCATCTCCGAGAAGAGAAGCTGTGCATAGAAAGTTCTCATCATGCGAATGTAGGTAGAATAAAGCAGCTAGCTATGCACTATATAAGACATGAAAACACACCTCAACCCTGAAGCCCTTTGGGAATCGTTCTTTTGCATCCCATAGAGTGTCAACTTCATCACGGTTAAGCATCAAAATATTTGATCTAATAAAGGCTGTGTTGAACACAACTCGGAACATCATAACCTCTTTTTCCATGTCATCATTCAAACTGAGGCACTCCACCACAACATCGCCTTGGACATGGCAATTGATGTCGATTTTAACTAGCTCACATTCGACCTGCAACAGGACAACACAGGCGTCCAGAAAATCAGAGACTGAACCAGACCATGTTGCAGATGCAGAGAAGAAGGCAAATACTAAAACCGGCCATCACCATGTGAAGAAAAAGAAAAGGAACCATCGTGGTTAGATCAACATCTCTCAGCAGCAAAGATAATAATATCTAATACGGAAAATTAGAGAGCATTGTGCTCGGCTGGGAACAATACCTGTTTGTACAGCCGCAAATGTTTCCCTTTCTTGGGAGCTGAGTACAAAAGTTTGGGAGCTTTATCAGCGGCAAGAAAAGGATCCTGTCCGTATATCCGGAAGATTGGACGACATCCTCCCTGTCCATCAAACTCGGGAATGAATCTCATAATAACACAGTCCATGGTAAGAGCTCTATCCAGGGGAGGCCATTCAGAGACCAAATTCCTTCTTGACACATATTGTAGATACCGTAACTGAGAAGGGATGGGGTTCAATGCTGAGAGCAAATGCAGAAGCTCCCGAGGAGCCTGCTTGTAGATCATGTCCAAGGTCTTGTACTCACCGCTGTACTGTTTCCGGTAAATAAGAAGGGCGGCTAACATGAAAGCTAAAACAGGCCAAGCACCACGTTCGCAATGCATTAGTAGCAAGTTATTCGGGCCAAGTGAAAGCCAACTTTCACTTGATCTGAGGAAATGGTGCATCACCTCCATAGACAACAACGGACAGCCTTCGTAGTGCCGAGGATAATCCATTATGGTCATGTCGTATTCGGATAAGACATCAGCCATCTGACTTCGAGTTCCCACTTCATGGAAATTAAACACGAGAAACGATGCTTCAGGGAAGTGTTCACGTAGTTGAGTGACAACCCCACCCATATAAACTTTGTAGTTGTCTTCTTCCCAAGCATCTGTAGAGAAGCAGCAATCGAACACTGCACAGACAGAGAGCATTGTTAAGCTAACCCTCAATATCTTCACATCAGACTACAGACATGATCACAGGAAAAGGGCCCTAAACTTCCGATATAAGCAGAGCGATCTTAGAACATAGAAAACCGATCCTAAAAAGCGCAATGTCTACAAGTATCGCTATATGAATGGAGATCGAGGATAAAGGTCCCAGTTTCCCACGAACGAATGAAAATCCTTCCCGATTCCAGAAATTCAAACCGACCAGAACAATCAACCTAACAGAGGATCCGAAGAAACTGACCGAACACTTGATCGCATATCTCGAGCAAACCATCGGGGGGTTTCCGGTAGAACAATTTGCGAAACAACGCCATTTATCGGATACCTCTGTACGCTTCGACCAACCAATCAGATCTTTGCCCTTATGCTTCTAAAGCTCCTGCCTTTGTAGGCTTTGGCTTGGACTCGAAGGAATCGAGACCCGTTTGAAACCGCAATTTCTGCTTTAGAGTCTGAACGGATCAGATGCCAAAAAAGAAAAAAAGAAAAACAGAACGTCCATCAGACGACTAATTGGTTTTAATACAATTAAATGTGTAGTCGCTGGTTGGCGCGCTTTGTGACGTGGATCCCACGATCTGCCGCCATCTATTCGACCGTGTCTCAGTCTGACACTTGTCTGCTTGCTTCAGACCGACACACCATCTCGGGCCCATTTCTTATGCAGGCCCGTTTTAGATGGATTGGGCTTTTGTATGTGACCCATAATAGACCGGTGGACTAATAACCTCTGGCCACGTCATTATTACCGCACTCGCGTTTTTTAATATAAAAATCAAGTGGCGGAGGTGACTTATTGGGTGTTTGGGATCTTTGTTAGGGTTTATCTCAGCTGCTCACTATCTCCTCTCTTCCCGAGAAAATCCTGATTTTTTGTTTGTTTTGATTCCTCCGTAGTTGCCGATGGAAGCTGTTATGAGTGGGGTGGAGTTTAGGATTCAGAGGGATCAGGATCCGCCCAACGGATCTTGCGCTGCTGCTTCTTCTTCTTCTTCCACCTCCGCTGTCTTTAGGAAGATCGAGTTTCATCCCGCCAGAAAACCCTTCAATGGCTTCTCCAATGGCGGTTCCGATTTCAAGATCGAGACGCTGAATCCTGCCTCCGCCAACAAACGTCCTGCCGCCGTCACGCCCCTCAAAAGACCAGATGCCTCCGAATTTTTCGAGATTGGGTTGGATCCCGAGCTCCGTATCGGTATCACCGTCCGCAAAATCGTGAGTTTTTCACATCATGTTATTTTTAGGCTTTGTGCAACTGTGTCGCAAATCATACTAGTGAAATTAGTCGCCGTTTTGATGGTTCAGCGAAAGATCTTCCCTGTTTGATCGTTAAGTTTTGAGATAAATTTTAAAAATGATTCCCAGGGCGCTGGTTTGGAGAATCTGGGGAATACGTGCTTTCTTAATTCGGTACTGCAATGTTTGACATACACCGAGCCTTTGGCTGCTTACCTGCAAAGCGCTGCGCATCAGAAGTCCTGTAGGTTGCTTTAATTTTGTCTCCTCTTGTCTAAAGCTTCTTCATTTTTCCTTCTACTCGACTTCTTTATAGTTAAACCTATGGCTGGCATAACATGAACACGGGAGAGAATAGCTATTCAGAAACATGTATTCTGTCTCAGTATCTCATATGTACCATTTCAAATGTTATGTGTAGGTCACGTTGCTGGGTTTTGTGCTTTATGTGCTATTCAGAAACATGTCAGAACTGCTCTACAAGCTACAGGCAGAATATTAGCACCTAAGGATTTGGTCTCAAACTTAAGATGTATGCTTCTCAGATTCATTTTTTTTAATTTGGTTCTAAGTTACAATGCTTTCACATTATTACTTGGCCTAATATGGATTCCAAACTGTTTAATTAGGCATATCCCGCAATTTCAGAAATTGTAGACAGGAGGATGCGCATGAGTACATGATCAATTTGCTTGAATGCATGCACAAGTGTTGTTTGCCTTCTGGTGTACCAAGTGAGTCTTTGGATGCCTATAAGAGCAGTTTGGTTCACAAAATTTTTGGTGGCCGCCTCCGCAGTCAGGTAAACCCATCTGGCTTTTAGAAAATATTGCATTTATTTAATTGTATTATGATACAATCCATCTGGAATCCTGGATTCTATCGGAATAAGTCTCTACTTCGAGAGACTGACATATCTCCTTGCTGGTACTTAGAGAGATCGACATATATCCTCGCTAGTATTTAGAGAGATCAGGGTATCTGATAGAACCCACCCATCCATAATGGGCCCAAGTAAGTCCCATGGCTCATGGGTAGAATTCACCCCAAAAGCTAGCTTGTTGGGAGAGGGGGCCCATGACCTTATATAGACTCAATTTTCCCCATATGTTTCAGATGTGGAACTTTAACAGTATCTCTTACTTCGGTACTTAGAGGGACTGAAAGACTGCCAATTAATCAAAACCCACTCAACTCACTTTATTACTCATTAAAAGATCCTCTTATTTAGAGGTACACAACCATAACAAGAATCCTTGTTCAATTCTATTCTACTCTAAACAGGAAATCTAATAGGTAAAACCAAAGCAACAGATAAAAAATCCAAGTAAATCTCTAATGTCAGCCATGTCTATCAATATCAAATTGACATTCGTGACATTCATGTCTTTCTTCATTATATTTTAGCTTACTGGGAAGAATCCTTGAACAGCCTGCTTTAACAACTTTTTATTGTATCAGGTGAAATGCACGCAATGTTCCCACTGCTCTGATACTTTTGATCCATTTCTTGATTTAAGTCTGGACATTGCGAGAGCAGATTCATTGCAGAAAGCGCTTTCTCACTTTACAGCTGTTGAGCTCCTAGATGATGGGGCAAAGATTTACCAATGTGAACGTTGCAAGCAGAAAGTTAAAGCTGTCAAACAGCTTACTGTTTCTAAAGCACCTTATGTTCTGACTATCCATTTTAAGCGATTTGAAGCACATCGATCAGAAAAAATTGACAAGAAAGTTCAGTTT
Organism: Tarenaya hassleriana; assembly: GCF_000463585.1. Lineage (NCBI taxonomy): Eukaryota > Viridiplantae > Streptophyta > Magnoliopsida > Brassicales > Cleomaceae > Tarenaya > Tarenaya hassleriana. Next base: position 2,510,834 of record NW_010965372.1, on the reverse strand, counting down.
GTCCCTACAATTGACATGAAACCGTTTGTTAGCGGTTCCTATGTAAGTAATTTTCTTGTGCAAGAAACTGCATGTATCTTACCTATTCTTAATCAGAGATCTCCACCTAATCATTTTTGTAAGTCAATTTTCATCCGGCACTTAACAGGAAGGTGATTTGAAGTACACCCTCTATGGTGTTCTTGTTCATTATGGTCGGAGCATTCATTCTGGTCATTACTCATGCTTCATTCGCACGGCAAGTGGGATGTGGTACTCCCTTGATGATAATAGGGTATGCAACTAACATTTGTAAAATTTGCAGCTCGCAAAGAGATGGTGTGATATTTTTCCTGTTTCAGTGAAATGCTCACTTTGGTTATCTGCCATTGGAAACAAACGGAAAAGAGGACTAAAGATAGTTAATTCCAATTTCCTCTTGACTTTATGTTACAGGTTAAACAGGTTGCTGAGAGGACTGTTTTTGACCAAAAGGCTTATATGTTATTCTATGTCCGTGATAGAAAAAATGCTGCACCAAAGAATGCGGCTGCAATAGTCCTGAAGGATAGCTCTAGAGGAAGCTTTGCCGCAAATAGTGCTTCTTCACTTTTCCCATCTAATTCAGGACAAGTAAATGGTTCGACAGACATTAAATCATGTATTCTAGATGCTTCTGCTGCCAGAACTCAGAAAGACAGTCACAGCATTTTGACAGTCACAGGAACCCTAAAGAAGGAAGCACCTTCTAAGCAAATTAATGATGTGGTGATGGCTAAATGCGTTACAGCGAAAGGGAATTCGAAGAATAAATGCACAGCTTCGACTGTATCCCCAGGGGAGATATTGAAACCCATGTCTCCCTTTTTGAATGGAATCATTACCACTCAAAATCTTGGAAACATGCCAATTTCTGGTGCCATGTCTGGGATCTGTATCGAGGAGAAGAATTCAGCGAGCAAATTGAATATGTCAGTTGATGTATCATACGCAGGCTGTCTTTCACATGAGACTTCACAGACAGTAAGTGCATTTTTTTTATCATTATGAATCAGCTCATTGCTTCTGGTGACTAGTATTATGTGTAGTTAACAAGACAATCCACCTGTCCAGGTTAATCTCCCTTCAGTATCCATCCCCCCGAATGTCACCAATATCAGAAATCCTGCAGTACGCTCATCTATGGAGGCCTCAGATGTAACTTTAGCTGGAAATTCCAGCAAAATGGCAAAGCCTCCAGAGAAGCCAGATTGTAATAACAGCCAGGTGAGCGTACTACTTTAGAAGTTTTGATGATGCATTGAGATGTTTTTAACTCGTCTCTCTACTGTTCTCCAGGTTGAGAGTGCAACAAGTTGTAATTCATTGAACAAAAAAGCTGCGCTAAATGATCAGAATTTGGCACAGCGATCAAATGAAACAGCAATCCCGTGTGACATGTCTACTGAGTCAGTGAAGATTTCAACTTCTGATAGAGTGAACATTGTCACTTCAAGAAAGATTCACAAGCCACACATGAAAAACATGTCCATGGGCTTAAAACTTTTTAAACTGGCTCTGGGTTTGTGTAAGAAGAAGAAGCATAAAAGGAGAAAACTAAGAGCCTCGGCAGTCAAGAATATCGCCGAAGAGCTTTTATCTCAGCAAAGAGCAGCAGATCAAGGGCCTTCAACTTCACAGGCAGCTAGCACAGTTTCATCTGGCTCCACTTGCTTTCTTGAGAAAGATAATAGTATTAGTGTCCAAGATACAAGTAAAAGTGATGCCACTGGTGATCTATTGATGGACAATGCAATTGGAGAACTCAAGGACAGAATTAATCAAAATGGTTCTGTTCTTGCATCGGAGAGGCAAGCCATTGGCAACTCTGTTGTGTCTGAAGCAAGCCAACGGGCCAAACGGAAGAGAGATTCTTCAAAAGACGGACAAGAAGTGAAGTCTGAGAAAGCAGCTCTGAGCATTCTGACACGGGGTTTGCCAGAGACCGTGGGTATGTGCCCTTGCCCATGAATTGTTTGGTCAAACTAGCAAGCTGCGGTCTTCATTTTTAACATTAAATGGATGGGGTTCCCGTTCCCACGCAAAGAAGTGCTAAAAGATATTTGGTTGTATCATTATTCATTGGCTTAATATTTTTATTGTCACAGTTGCAAAATGGGACGATCAAGAGCTACCTTATCGCATTACAAGATCGGAGAGTGAGAATGTCAATATCGGTTATGTAGCAGATGAGTGGTAAGTCACTGGTTGTGAGATGAATCTATGCTTTTGCCCTGAGTTTTTGGTAAGTCTCACCTGTTTTGTTCGGCAATGTCACAGGGATGAGGAATATGATAGAGGGAAGAGAAAGAAGGTAAAGAGCAATAAAGTGGATTTCGGAGGGCCAAATCAGTTCCAACTATTGGCGTCAAAGAAACTAAAGCAGTCTGCTGAGAGAAAGGCAAAGTGGAGGAGGCAACACATGAGAGAACCGTGAAGACAGTGTTCAGTGTGTGAAAACAGAAGCGGTGAGTGTGAATCTGATACTGGACCTGTCTTATGTTATAATCTTTTACAGGTATAAATATTTTTAACTCAGTGATGGACAAAGTATTCTTGACCAGTGGAAAAGAGAAGCAGAGATGTTGTGAAGCTCTCTTTTCCTCAGTCCAGTTTTGTGCTGTTAAGTTGTGATTTTGTCGACCCTCTCGTAGATTATGAAGATAAAGAGACTTTTGGCTGTCGTTTGTGTCGTGGGATTGGTGGTTCAACCTCTCTATTCATCAACATTGCTTGTCTCAAAGCATGATGTGCGATGTATATCTATATATAATTTCTAATGATACACTGAGTCGGGTGATTAGAATTATTCATAAAAGGAAACAGCTGCCCGGCCTCATTAGCAGCGTGCATTTTGTTAAAACTCGGTGTCTCGGGGGCGGGAGTAATGTGTTAGTTGTTATTCATTTGTGACATGTATGAGTATGATTTTCTTATACTCATTAGATCCAGGAGATTCAATTGAGCATCAAGACGTCGAATTGTTGGGTTTACACAAACTGTATTCAAGTAAACGTTTTTGGATTTAGTAAAATAAATAAATACGGGAATCCGCGAACCTGAATTATCATAGAATAAAATTATATTAATAAAAATATGAAAAATAAATGTAAAATCATGTATCAAATTTTTTTACGACCGAATAGGGGGGGGCAAACCTTGAGAATTTGTATATATTAACGGGCCTTGAACGTTATCGGCCGTTAGTGGATCTTAACAATTTTAATTATTTTGACAACTACCTCTTTAATAGCTTTAGGCCCAAACTAATACGTTGAAATAAACCGAGGAGAGCCCAATTGGATTGAACCCGACCAGGTTATATATTTACCGCCACCAACAAAAAAAGGGTAATATCTTTAAAATAGAAAAAAAATTAAAAACGTTGTTGATGTAGATGTGATATAATTAATATTTAAAAATCAAATCATATAATAGTTTTACGGGAAAATTAATCCAATTTTTTTTTTTTTTAAAAAAAGGGTAAAGTACTTGGTGTATATAGAGGTAGGAAAAAGAACAGTTAGAAGAAGGAGATGTAGTAAAACGAAACGGAAGTGTCTACAGTATAAACAATACACGAATGCGTTCACTACACAGGTCACAGCAAAGAAAGAAAGAAAGGAGAAAGGGATCAGAGAAGGAGATGGGAAGAAGAGAGGGAGAACCTGAAGCAAGAGGTGAGATGGTCGTTGGTGAGACCAGAAGCCTGCATGAAGGAGTAGACGACAGTAGGACTTGTGCTTCGGAACCCTCTCCTCACCAAATCCCGGCTAATGGCCTCTGCCTTTGGAGTTTTCACTGGCACTTGCCTCTGGTATCTGAACTTGCTCACTATTGGCTTGTTCTTCACGAAGCTCCATATGTACTTGTCAAATGATCCATATTCATCTATCACCTGCCACAACTATACCACTATGAGCCAAATCTGGTGATATTGCAGTATTGGAAAAAGACAAGTGCTTTTACACCTTTAATATTTGGCGTGCATTCTCAATGACGGCCCTTAGCTTAAGCTCTGACAACAAGGAACTTGCCGTGCTTCCTGGGCTGATAAGCTTCTTCTCGTTGATTTTTGAGACGGCAATGGGATCAAAATCAGCAAAAACTTCCCTGCGCCATCACACTTTTCATGTGGACGCAGAATGGTTTGATACTGGGGAAATGACAAATATACCGGGAATGCTAATAAGTACCTGAAGGTCTGCCTTTTGCTCAGAATTGTAGGCCATGTGTGCTCAGCCAATGCACCCGAAAGCACTAGAAGTTCAAACAACCTCCTGACCATATTAAACATGAAGATAAAACGATGAGGAATATTATCATTCATCAATTAGCTCTATATATCTTCTTACGTACTTGTCATCATGTACTGGCACACCCCATTCTTCATCGTGGAAAGCAGCATACCCCGGATCTGAATTTGGATGGATAGAAAACAAAAAAAGTAAATTAAAGATCAAGGTCTCAGTGCATAATCCAGCAAAAAGTAGGGTATGGAAAGAAGCTGCTTGGGCAAATTCGTTTATATCACATACAGACCTCCAAAGCATTCTAAAAGTGAGTGATACACAGAACAGCTATAACGTGTGCATGGGGAAATACGAAAGGATATAAAGTAGGATCGTAACACGTGCGGATCAAAAGGCCTTTCCAGATTCTTGAAAAATTTTGTCATTTGAATTTCACAAACTGGAGATGTAGATAGGAACAAGAAGCTGACCGGTATTCGGTGTCACCCAAGCGCATCTCTTCTTAGTCTCTGAACCACTAGATGGTGAATCTAAAGCACCATCAGAGACAACACTCCTTGGCTTCAAAGGGTATGCCTTACTTCGACTCCCAAGGCTATACGACCGAACCAATCGACCAGTTGATGCTCGGCTGTGGAATGAATCTGTCGAGGCATCAGAGGAACATGATGCGCTCAGTGACAGATTAGAATTCAAGAGTTGCTCATGCCTGCGCAAAAGGGAAGCCATGCTAAGAGGAGGGTGCTTCTGGGAGTGGGGAGAAGACGCAGTAACAGCAGGCGATGCATAAGATTCCGTCTCATCAGAGTCAGTGTACCCAGATGGAAAATTTTCAAACTTTCTTGGTGACTTGGACGATAAGGATTTACGCGTAGAGAAAGGACCAGCCTTGTTACCAGCAGGCCCCAGAATCGGCCTGGTCTCAGAGTCGGCCACATTCATAGATCTTACTCTTGTAGGAGCCCCAGACATGAGCTTCACAGGCGAAGCACTCAACTTAGCGTGATAACCGAGAGTCCCAAGGAGCAACAGCTTTCACGTCTCTAGGACCTTATTTCGGATCTTTACTGGCCCTTTATGAGCTCATGGCCTGAAGCCGTAGTGGAATATCAGACATTTTGTCCTCACAAGTAGGTTAAAAGAGCTAACAAAACAAAGTATCTCCTTCAACAACGATACCACCGCACCTGCCACCTACCACTGCTTCCACGGTGATAAAACCAGCATGCTTGGTTGCAACTGAGCGCCTCAATGCCCGCTTCCCAGAAATACTCTTTTCTCAAGCACCTAGACTCTAAGAGACAACAAGTAGAAGGTTAAATCAGGTCTAGGGTTCGACATACACAGGAAGCACAAAGAAGAAAGCAGAGCTTAAATTACTCGCGGCAAAATCAAGTAAAGCCTCCTCCAGACAGAGATTCCGGCCCGGGTTGCGGAGTAGGAGAGAAAAAGAGAGCACTTACCTCAAAAGAAAAGTAGGATTTGCAGAGGGAGTGGTCTTGAAAGACTCCCAAAGCTGACACATTTCCAAGCGAATCCCATGAATTTCCCCTCCCCGACGGGAAAATAGAGAGGGAAGTAGCCCAGAAAGCGAAGGGGGTTAAGAGAGGATCGATCTGCGCTCAAAGATTATGGATCAAGAGAGTGAGCATCCCCTTTTTTTCTGGGAATATTACTCAAATAAACGACTTGGGTCGCAGCAATTTCAGTGTACACCACCGAAAAAAAAAAAAAATTTGCGACCTTATTACGACTAATATATAACTAATATACAACTAAAATAAGAGTAGTTTATTAGTCGTAATAGGTTGTATATTAGTTATATATTAGTCGTAATAAGGTCGCAAATTTTTTTTTTTTTTTCGGTGGTGTACCCTGAAATTGCTGCGACCCAAGTGGGTTATTAGGGTTAAAACCCCTTTTTTTCTTTCGACATTAACCGGTTCTTGCCGGTAAACATCACCGGCTATACCCGTACCCTCTTCTCTTTTTCTTCCCGGACTTTTTTTGGACAGGGTTTAATGCCAAAACTAAATAAATAAACAAGGCCAAAAAAATCTTGGAGAGAAACAGACCGAATGTACTATACCCCGATTAAATAGAAGAGTGCAAATTAAATAAATCTAACAGCCATTGGTCTGGGATATAACCAAACATGAGTGGGAGGGAGAGAAGAGATGGAAGCAGGCAATGTTTGGCAATGAATACTCCCACCAAACGCCACAAAATGATTGCTCTCCCCCCCTCTTGTCATTATCTACAAACACAACTTCAAATATGCTACTGTGTGGATGACTTGTTCCTTCCATTCTCTCTTCGGTGGGCCCTTCCTTACTTGGGAAGCATGATCAAAATCTTAATCCATCCTCTCATCTGTCTTGTCAACTAGAGACATCCCATCTCCTTTCACGCACAAAAGCCCGAAGTGGAATGCCTATCACTTTGCTCTCGTCCCCCATCATCCTGCAATTGAACTCCTTCAGGTCTCTCCAGGACAATCAGTCTGCAATAATTCAGACACTGGAAATTCGCCAACAGATCAACGACAGAAACCAGAATGTCTCAGATATCAGGCTGAGGTACAATCTTCTCAACCACTTTGGAGAGGCGCCTCTGCTTTTGATCTCTTTCTCACCAGGCCCATCTAAACATACGCGATATATGGATTAAGACGACAAAGATAAAAGCGTGCAGGAAGGGATTGAAGTAAAGTTACTGGGCAAGCGGTATCATCTCCGGATTTTAGAGCTTACAAGAAGATATAATGCACCACCAAAGTAAAATATCATTTTAAGATATTTCTCTCTTTTTAAAACCCCAAAAGATCAACTTTCGGCTCTTATGTAACATCTTTGTTTGTAGAAGAACTACAATGAGGGTTTCTCAAACGGCCATCTCAGCTTCTTTGACACTCGAAGGAATTCCAACCTCTAATCTCATGGTTGGTTTATAAGTTTCTGGAACAGCCGCACCGGCCTGTACACATATCTCCACCACCGCAGGTGCTTGCCCATAGAAATTTCGCAGTTCACGCTGCAACGGCGGCCCGTTTATGTCAGGCAAATGCCAAACGTATCTGGTTGGTATCAAGTCATCAAGCACCGCAGACTGCCAACCATGCTGCCCATTGCGTTGCTGGTGCTTGTAAGCCCCGCAGTTCTGCGCCTTGTGTCCCGTTGGTCCAATGTGAACCTCGGGACAGTACCCACATACCCTCACTTTGTACATTCTCATCAGCTTCTTCGTTCCATTCCGCATTTCTTCCCATGCTCTTAACGTTTCCTCAGCCAGGAAGATGGTTTCTTCTTCACTAGAGGGGGCAACAGCTTCGGAATCAGGTAACTCCATCAACAATGGCATCGGAGGTGCCTGCGGTTCTGGGTCAGGCAGTTCACTTTCATCTGCATCAATGAACTCACTTTTCCCAATGCGGATTATCGGTTTTCTTCTCCTTTTTGCTGGAAACTCGTGTAGTTCAACACCAGCCTGAATACAGAGCTCAACTATGGCAGGAATTCTGGGAACTGAGAATCTCTCCTCGTGACGGATACGCTTACCAAGGCGGTCATAAAGGTGATAGGCCTCTAAAGGAATGATAACATCTTCAATGGCTGCTTTTGTCCATTCATGAAGTCCTTTCCTTTGGGAGGCTTTCTGCCCTTTACATGACTTAAAAGGGTGCCCATAAGGTCCAACATGAATTTCATTGCACCATCTGAGAGAATGCCCAATTACAATGCTATAGATTATAAGTACTGGAAATATTAGATTCATAAGTCTATGAACTGCTGAAGAACCAAGGGGAAGAGAATTACCCACAAGCATGAACGCGAACTACTTTCATGAGCCGTTTGAGATTGTTGATCAATCTGATTCTTGCATTGTATACTCTATAAGCAAGAGGCACAAGACTTTTCACAATCAATCCGTTTTTCGGAGGAGGGAGCGGTCGCTTAGGCTTGTCTTTGTTGTTCTTGACCCTTTCCCTGGCAGCTCGTCTCAGCTCCACAATTGGCACTGGAAAGGGTTTCTTCTCTCGTTTTGAGAACTGCCGGGGCAAATCCTCGTTTTGAGGATACTCGCTTCTAACTAGCACTGGAAGAGGCTGACATGTTTTGGTACGCAGAAGTGTAGATTTTAATGGAAGTCTGAACTCAATGCTGCTACTCTGTAGAACGTATGAACAGAAAGATTAAAAAACACAGCCGCAAAATATGCAAGTAGAAAATGCTCTATAACTCGACAAAGTATTGGCTAAAGATAAACTGTGAGTTGTAACATATGCTGATCAGCAACGGCAGAAGATACAGAATTTCTATGCAACTCGGGTTAACTCTATTATGCTTCGGTAGCCCAATTGAGAGGGAAACTAACCCGAAGAGAAGGAGAGAACCCCAAACCATAAAATGGGTTCAGAAGAACGAAAGGGCTGCTTTTAGGACGATATCCCGAGGATTGACCACCATCGTTCCCTGAGAAAAACACGAAACCGATCAACCGATTACAAAAAGTAGGCGCAAAGCAGAAAGCTCTTGTCAGGAGAAACTTACAGGAAATCGCGGAGGAGGAGATCGACATCGTCGAAAATGGAGGAAATTACACCATTGGCGGAGGATATCGAGATTTGGAGGCGAGCGAAGCGGGCTCGAAAGCACGGGCCCGTATTAAATTTATAGCTCAAAAGTTCATAAGAAAAAAAAAAAGACGACTAGGCATTCATCAACGTGAGATGGCCCATATTAAATCTATGGCTCAAGGGTCCATATAAAGGAATACGATTAGACGTGATATGGCCCATGGCCCAAGGGTTCATAAAAAGAAAGGCTTGCTCACGCATCAACAACATCAACAAAGGCCTGTCCATGTAAAGAGGATGGCCCATATTTAATTCATGATGAGCTAAACACAAGGTGCCATGGAAACACCCAATCAGGGGGCATCTAAACCAAAACGAAAAGGAAAAGCAAACTGATAACAAGACGGGCTCTGAAAAGGCGGGAACCACTGGTCAGGGGAGAAACGGTAGGAGGGGAAACGAGGCGGTGATGATGAGGAGCCAATACAACAACAACGAGCTTCTCTCCCTTCTTGCAACGCCCTTTTTCCCCGCTGATGAAATAGTAAGCACCTGACCTCTTTAGCTCTATCTTCGTCTTGCCGTCTTTGTACCCTCTGATCGGTTTTGATCTCTCGCATCTCTCGTAGTCTTCCTCTTCCACTTGCATCACCGAGTCCCTCTCCGCTTGGTACTTCCACACTGTCAAAGAAAAAACAAGTAATTGAACTTACAGAGGGAAAAAAAAAGCCAAGACGAGATTAAAGAAATTTCCCTGAGATTGATCAACTTACAGAGTGTGTCCCCGACTTTGAACCGTGTTCTCTCCGCCCAGCGATTTAGAGTTTGGTCTGCAGAATTTGGGGCCTTCCATGAATTTGGCTTGCCGCCGACCAAAATGTCCCTGGCTTCAGACAAGGATCCAAAGAACAGAACCAGAAGCACCATCAAAGAAGGCATTTCTGGACCTCTGCTTTGAAAACATTGGGAACCTGCCGGAATAAATAGAAGTGAATGCCACGAAGCAAACGTGACCATCGAAGCAATGCTCGTGAAATGCACAAGCTGCGTTTCGTTTACTCTGAAAAGTAAGGGCTCTGCAGTTCCACGCCATCAGATATAGATGGGTTGCGTGTGAATAGTGAAACCCCCCACTCTTCCTCAAATTACGTCAGCGTTTAAATACGGCTTTGTCCAGAACAAACCCAGCGCCAATATCTTTAAAAGCCTGATCCTTTTTCGTGCCCAATCAATTCAGATTTTATATGGTGTATGCGCCTAAATGGGCATCTACATTGCCAAGCAAGAATTGGGTTTCTTCGAGGCAGGTAATGTTCCCCCGCCAAACAAAAACACGACTAAAAGCATAAAAGAAGATCCTTTTCTACACCAAGCAGAGCAAATTATTTACCCATTTCCCACGATCACCTATTCTGCAGATAAGTCGCTTCCATCTTTCATCAGTGCGACTCCCAAACAATATGGTGTGATGTGGTGGTGTTTCCTCGGGAAAACCCTATCAACAAACGGGTGAACAAATCTAGAACACTGTTTCTTATGAACACGTGTCAGTCAATGTGTGTAACATTAAAAACACTTGGCATGCGATGAAGATTCGGTGACTCCTACAAATACACCCATTATTTGCCACCAAAACGTGTAGAGGAGAAGAAGATGGAAGGAGATGGAAGGGAATGGAGCGGCTTGGCGAGGGAGATGATGGTGAACATATTGTCGAGGCTTACGTTGGAGGAGCGATGGAAGGGTCCGATGTTTGTCTGCAAATCGTGGCTTCTGGCCTCCCGAGACCCCTTCCTCTTCTCCGTCTTTGATTTGGAGCCATTCTTCGGATCCCACTCATCATCATCATCTCGCTTCTGGTCACCCGATTTCGAGCGTAGAATAGACTCCATGATCCGATCGGTGGTGGATTGGAGCAACGGTCGTCTCGCCGAGATTCGCCTGCGCCACTGCACCGACGCCTCCATCTCCTACGTCGCTGATAGGTATCTTTCGATTCCGATTTGAGAATTTTATTGCCAGATTGGGATCCAAAATCTTCTGTTTCAACGTGGACAGGTGTCCCGATCTTCAGATTCTGGCCACCAGAAGCTGTCCCAACATCACGGACGCATCCATGTCGAAGATCTCCTTTCGTTGCACAAAGCTTAAGGAGCTCGACATCAGCTACTGTCACGAGATCTCCCACCACACTCTGGTAGTGATTGGCACCAACTGCCCTAATCTCACCATTCTGAAAAGAAATCTTATGAGCCTCTCAGAAACGGGCAGTGCCCCTGCAGAGTACTTGGGAACTTGTCCACAAGACGGAGACGTAGAGGCAGAAGCCATAGGGGAACACATGCCCAACCTCCACCATTTAGAGATTGAATCCTCCAGACTAACCCTAAGGGGTCTCACTGCGATATGCGAGGGTTGTCGGAAGCTGGAGAATGTGGATTTGTCAGGGTGTGTCCATCTCTCGAGCCGGGACATTGAGAGCGCTGCGTCTATTCTCAAGAACCTTAGAGAGATGAAGAAACCAGATGTGTATATCCCAAGGCAGGGGATCGTTGCTGCGGCTCAGACAGAGAGGTACGGCCATTGGAGGCTGTATGACGAGAGGTTTGATGTTCAATCTCTCCGATTCTAAAATGTAATAATACGCAACAACAGCTCATCCTCCCATCATATGTATTTGTGTGTGTTGTGTTGTGGTGTTGGTGGTTCTTTTTTACAAAAAGTAGAAATTATGCCTGATTGAAGCATAGCACAATAAAGAAATCGATAGACAAATGAAAGATGCATAACAGAGAGCATGAAGCAATTGATCACCTTACCTTGCCTGCTTCATCACATGAGCGGCATAGAAAGGAACAAGGTTGACACATTCTCTATGCTTCTCATGTCTGGTTCTGATTACTGATGACATCATAGATGGGTTTTGGTTTTATTGTAAAAACCATTCGCTGACAGCATAACTTGGGAGTCAAAAGCTACAGGGTAAATGCTGAACCTGGAAAATGTGATTAAGGCGAAGCCAAGATTTTATCCAAGATGGACGAGTCGAGTTCCCGAGAAGATGAGATGTGGCCAACCCGTTTGGCCAATTCCCCGGTGACTCGATCCATGTAGAGCACATACAATCCGTTTCCGTCTTCCAAATCCGCCATTGCTTTCCTTGCATGAACCACTGATGCTACCCACTCCTCCAACACAGCTGTGTAATCCATGAATACAGAATCACAAATACTTATCAAAAGGAAAATAATAATGACCGGAAGCTTACCACCGCGCCACGCTGCTCTATTGTTAGGATCTCAAGAGAAATTAACTAGTAGCGGGGTTTACCGGTCTCAAATCCTAGCTCTTCTGACCATGGCAGCAAGTATTCGCATATCAGCATCTCAGTTAGTTGTATCCTGCGGTTCATCAGAGGTTACAGTCAAACTCCGTAATCCACCACGCACCATTAAAAACTTGGGATATACTTACAGTGTGAATAGGCACTCGTGCATCTCTGAAAACGACTCATCAAATGGATCCACAAAGAAGAGACTTTCTGCCAAGACACTTATCCTCTGAGACACTGCCAATAATGCGCGTTGTCCAATGTATGGTTGACTCCCCAGTTTGCGGACTAAGTGTTGTACATAGAACTGGAAACTTTTTTCAGGTTGTATCCCCTCTACAACAGATTGTGCAAGCAAACTATTAGGACATGTAAAGAGAGAAAAATCAAACTCAACTTGGTAGAGTTACCTTTTGCTTTTAAAGGAGAAGAGATTCTCGTGATCAATTTTGTAATCAAGTAACTGATAGATTCTTCAACAGATTCTGTGCCGTTCCCAGCTGCTAAGAGATTCTTCAGTGAAGCTTGAGGAAACATATATCAAAAGGGAAACCATTAATACAATGGGTAGGAGACCAATTCGAGTGCTGCGGTGATACTGAAATATTTATTCAAGTTAATCTAATGAGAGGAAAGCAAGCTATTGAACAAAGGAATTGTTGCTGAGAACTTCAAAGTGGAATCAGTAATCAAGAACATTGTCTAAAAATTACCTAATATTAAGTCTACAGCCTGGTGTGACCAGTTACTGAAGTTGGGGGTTTCCTGCAGAATAGAACCAACAGGTTCATCCCTGAAAAGCACGCAAGGGCGAGCATTATAGAGAGAGCTCGAGAGCAGCAAAGTCTAACATGGGAGTGCGCTTCACACAGTTCTACGAGAAATTCCACAGATATCCTTAACTGCTCTGCTTCATCTTTGTATTTCGTTTCTGCGGTCAAAGTCACGATTCAAATTTAGAAAAAGAAAGAAGAAAAGAAGTTGCAATCCCAGATTATAGGCCTATGGTGGTGCACTGTGTCTTTCTTTCCTGCCCTTTGTATTACGTGGCACACTATCCATATATATCAGATCAAATCCAGGGCACGGCAGCATACAAGTTGCTGCATTAAACATAGGAAACAGGGACAGTGGCAGATGGTTCTTATCAAAACCTGAGAAACGCAATCTTTGAGACGAGCGAGGCGTTTTCCTTCTGCACTTGGCCCTCGCTGGAGAGAAGAAAACAAAGCAAGCTAATAAGTGAAGCATGCGGTGGTTTATTCTAGAGATGCAAGATCAAGCGTGAGAAAGAGAGACCTAGTTTGAGAAATCGACGACGTAGTACATCGTTGAATCTGAGTTCAGAGGTCCCTCTAATTGGGCGAGGGTTTAAGTCTCCCAAGTTATCGAAGAAATAACACTTGCAAGAGGCCGTTTGGGGGAGGAAATCACAAGGCGAAGCATCTAAACCACGCAGCGAACACATTCAGAGAAATACCAATCTAATCCAGAAACCTTACGTTTTTCAAAATAGATGAACTAACTTTCGGTCTCCTTGAGGTCTTCCCGTAGTCTGATGATTTCCCGCTTCCTCTCTTTGGCCTAAACTCAAAACCATGAGAAAACGCAATCTAGACATGAACAGAAGCGCAGAAACCCTTGATAACTGGACTTACATCTTAAACTGAAAATTTTCACGCTAGGGAATTGAAATTCTTCTATTCCCAAAAATAGAAACAGAGAAGGTACCTTGTGCTTCCAGCGGAAAGCATCGGCTTCAGATGGAACACCAGGGCGAGAAGAAGAAAGACGATTCAGGATCCTGGATCGTAGGAGAGAGACAGCGATTGCAAGCTTCAGGGGCTCCTCTGGGGAGGCTTCTGCTTCGACTCTCGAACACATTTTTTTTTCTTTCAAATTTCGATGAG
>NW_010965372.1:2475981-2496322 GCF_000463585.1 Tarenaya hassleriana | reverse complement strand
GGTGGTGGGGGGTGATGACGTGTGTCAGGCCCTGCGTCCCTATTTCAGCACAAATTACGGCTGTCCTTGCTATGCTTATTACCTAGTGTCAACTTTTTATTATTATTTTTTTCCAAGAATTAGAAAAGTCAATATGAATATCCTTTTGATTAGAATCCGGATTGAGCTACCCATTTTAGGTCTCTGTTTTCTATTAATTTTTTACATGCATCTAATATGTACATTCCATATTATATGCGATTCCCAAAATGTTATTCATTATAATTAACTAAATGTTTATACAATAGGAAGTATTGAGCTGACAATTTTTTGTATAATAATTGTAGTAGTCTGGCCGGTATGCTCCATGGTGTTGTGCCCACCGAAAACGAACCAGAATCGGATGAACAGAAAAGAGAAAGAGATTGACACAGTTCAGATGCGAGCCTAATGCTCCTACGGCTCGGCAAAAGGAAGAATATATTGCTGAGAAGAGTTGAAACAATCGCTCCAAAAACTAGAGAAATTACAACACTCGCACAAAGAAGGAAAAATGAACATATGAAACCCTAACTCTGAGAACTCGATCCTTTCACCGCAAAGATGGTCTTGACTCTTCTTCTCTCGCTCTGGAAAACAAAAGGCTCGTGTATTCATATAATACTCGACGATATGGAAGACAAATCCTCTCAATATGTAGGCCGAAGGAGGAGGCGTTCCTCCATAAGCTGTGGCGGCTACGAAGAAGACAAGACTGTATGATCTCCGTATCTTTCTCTGGGATTTTGCTCCAGTATACTAATGGCTTCTGGCTTCTGGCTTTTGGTTTGGTGTATAACCAAAAAAAAAAATTACAAGGGTCAGGATTAAGCACAGAATCATACTACAGTTTTGTAACTAAGAGCAAAAAGAAAGACACCAACCAAGGATTCATAAAATCCACATAATGGATAATCTCGCATCCATATTCATGGGCATGGCCATGTTTCGTTTACATCGATTATTTTTTTGTTCAGCGCAAACAAACACAACAACCAGAAGCCTTTTGCAAAGTCCCAGGCTTCCAAAGCGGGTTAATTCATCATGAGATTGAAAAATCGCTGGGCTCTGCAATGTTGACATCTTCAAACTCATCATCATCATCTGAAAAGTGGCAATGAGGGACAACATAAGACGCATTCTAAGCTCCACAAATCTGATATGCAGTATACGATATATACATACATTATTACATACTCAACAGATTCACAATCTGGAAGCTATCTGAAATAATGGGCATCATATTCAACTGTTATCAGTCACAAAAGTTTTAAGACCGCCACGCTGTTATTACGCACAATACAAATAAGTGAGAAACAGATGAATTGTTATAATTAGTTAACCATGAAATGGCAAAAGTACATCTACATCGTATCAATGATTCCACATTCCAAAACTGAAAAAAGAACAAAGGGCTTTGAGAGATAACCTTTCCTCAGTGTCAGTGCCACAACTGCGTCATTCTCAACCTGAAATGATAAGAGCAACAATTTTAGACAGAATCCAACTGATATATTTAAACATCTCCAATAACTTGGACATCATCCTTGTCCCTTTATTACCATACAATTCTGCTTTAAACATAGACATCAGTGGTTGACCATTGTCCAACACTGGGTGGAAAGGAGAAACAAAAAAAGGTATGATACGATTGAACAATTCGTACCTTCTGCTCGGCTAAAGATTTGGAATCCTCTAATACTTCTTTGGTAGAGAATAAGATGAGACGCTGATTGCTAACTGGCTGTTCAATGAGTGGAAACAGTTTCTGCTTGATATCCAGGATAGTTTCAGTTGGGTCGCATTGGATAAAATATGTTGTCTTCATACGCTTTACACGTATATACATGGCCTGCTCACAAGATTAAACTAGTCAGTCAATGCAATCCTACTATTGCAATATGAGTAATGGGATCATTCAAACTAAGAAAACAAACAGGAACCGTTTATATCTTCTGGGTTATTTTCCATTTACACAATGCTTGCATAGGTTAATTACCATTCGAATGAGCTTATAAAGCTTGAATTTCAAATTCAGCGCTCGTACTCTTTTCCAGCTAAATAAGCAAAGAATGTTCTGTGAAGATCAAACCTACCCCAACAATAGTACAATACTACATACCATCTTAGACAAGGGTGATCAATTCCTCTTCTTCCAATGCCCAGGTATCCCCGATCAAGATCTGTTCCCGAACTGCAAAAAGGGAAACTGACTATAGTTGCCGGGGAGAATCAATCATCAAGAACGATATTATCATTTCGTGGCAAATAATGAAAAAAACAAAAGGAAGAAGCAAACGATCTAGTTCCCCTACAATCCGGTTCGCTCTTGGATAATCATGCGTAAATCGTCAAACTATTCCCGAGGATTCAAATATAGCGGGAGAAAATTCAGAAATTCCAGGAGAACAACCAACACACAGATAAAATGTCTTAGTTTGATCAACGAAGGAAGAAAACTGACCGCTCGAATCGATAATCGCGCTCCGAATTTAAGGTAATCTTTCGATTTGTGCCTTTCTCCGCAGTGGAGAATAGAGAGAGAATCCAAAGCTTGTAATCCAGTAAGGCCCTGTTTGGCTGCAGGGTTTGAAAGGCGTGTTTGGCAGTTCGATTAAGAGTATTCTAGATAAAACGCGGTTGGGTCCAAGCTATCACGTCCGGCTTCATTCGCGTGGCATCCGGTGTTTGTGCTTTCATATTGATTCATTTCGTTTGGTTTGTATAGGCCGACTGAGGTCGGATGTATAACTATTTCTAGTAGGGAATGTCGTTGTTTCGATAACATACATAAAAATTCATGAATGTAAATCAGCACTTGAGAAGTTGACCATATTCATCCGCATAGCCATTTATGAGTATGTAAAAAGATTACGGATACTAGTGATGCAAGGTTAAGTTGATGACATTGGATAATAGAAATTATATTTCGGTTATTTAATATGGGTTAAATGTGTAAATCTATTGATTAGAAATATTTATTAGATATTTTTTTCTCATTCTATTAAAATAATCAAAATCGAATTATTCAGACTGAATAACATGTAACAAAATTCAATATAACATTGAATGTATAAGACCTATTCAAAAATAAAAAATCATATCTGAATTAAATATAAACTATGTAAAATCCTGAAAATTTTTAAAAAAATGAGAATTTTTTTAATAAAAAGACGAATTCGAATCAATGCGAATCGAAATGGGTCGAATTTGAATTATAATGAATGGACCCAAATTGATTCGAATCGAATTTGAAACGAAATTATTGAATTGGTTCGAAAGAATTTATGTTAATCAAAACGAATCGAGTTTGAACCAGAATGAATTGGTCCATATTGAAATGAATTGGAATAAAAAATGTAGTCAAATTATTTGAGTAAACAAAATTTTATAATTGGTTAGGATTTAATAAGTTTTGACAAATACCAACAATTTATTTGAATATTTACAATTTTACGTAATTTAAATTATAGAAGATAAGTAAGTTGAAAAATATGGATTTGTTTTATTTTAATATTTGTGATTTATTTTTCTTAATATTATTTAAATTTAATTGATTTTTTTGTAAAATATTATTAACATCTATTGCTAATGAATTATTTGTAATTTAATTGACTAATCGAGTTTGTTGGATTTAATTAGATTCATATATTAACCAAACTCATTTAAATTTTAGTTTGGTTTTATTGGTTAAGGTTAATACAATCCAACAAATCATGTGGATTTGGATGGGGTTATGCCCAATTTGGGATCAAGACCAAACTGTGACAACCCAGAGTACCATAGGAGGGCGGGGAGTGATCGCCGGTGCAGAGGCACGGACAAGGGGCGGCTCCTGACGAGCTTCTGGGTAGGGGGTACAGGGATGAATCGAACACACCGGAATGAGAGAGATCCGAGGGCTGTATAGGTATGGGACTATACGGTCTAAGATAACATAAAAGAATTAGTTGAGCTACTCATAGTAACAAGGTGCACCTACCTTTTTGGTTGACTATCCCGAGAGAACTCCAAAGTTAAGCGTGCTGACTCTGGAGCAATCTCAGGATGGGTGACCTACTGGGAAGTGTCTCAGTATGCGTGCGAGTGAGGACAAAACACGCTGAAAGGTCTCGGGTTGCTGTGTGGGGGCAGTTTCGACAATTCGTAGCGGTCACGGGTCGTTACAGATGGTATCAGAGCCGGTACTCTCCCAGTACGGTGTGGTTCGAGGACGAACCAGGCGGAAGCTGGTGGGCCTGTGACAACCCAGAGTACCATAGGAGGGCGGGGAGTGATCGCCGGTGCAGAGGCACGGACAAGGGGCGGCTCCTGACGAGCTTCTGGGTAGGGGGTACAGGGATGAATCGAACACACCGGAATGAGAGAGATCCGAGGGCTGTATAGGTATGGGACTATACGGTCTAAGATAACATAAAAGAATTAGTTGAGCTACTCATAGTAACAAGGTGCACCTACCTTTTTGGTTGACTATCCCGAGAGAACTCCAAAGTTAAGCGTGCTGACTCTGGAGCAATCTCAGGATGGGTGACCTACTGGGAAGTGTCTCAGTATGCGTGCGAGTGAGGACAAAACACGCTGAAAGGTCTCGGGTTGCTGTGTGGGGGCAGTTTCGACAATTCGTAGCGGTCACGGGTCGTTACAAAACTCTTTCTTTTCGGAGAAGTAACGAGATGAAAAGAAACTTGATCCACGCTGGATCAATAGATGAAGGGTTTATATCGACTGCGTTTGTCGGTATAAAGGTTGACAATAGAAATATAGAAAATCAAAACCAGATAGAAATAGGATAGGAGTCGCAAATGGGAATAAGAGTCAGGTGGAGGAGGTAAGGCAGAAAATGCAGGAAGGATCGAAGGAGTGATGGTCATATCAAGAGTGGTACTTCTCAAACACTTTGGAGTGGTAAACGTGACCCAACCCAGCACGCATGTCTCGGATAGCTCCCTCAATACCGCATTTGGATGCTCTGGATCTATCGCCAGTTCTCGTTCGCACAAGTCACACCGGTGTCCTGCTACTGTATAGTTCTTCCTCTACATTCACTAATTAAGAGTTTTCTCTGTTAAATATACGTACACAAATTATATATCATACATTGTTTATTATACATATATTGTAACAACCCGAGGTTGCTACGGAATATCAAAGTTGCCCTCACACACCAACACGAGATCTTTTAGCGTGTTTTGTCCTCATTCGCACACATCTCGGAAACTACTTTCCAGGAGGTCACCCATCCTAAAACTACTCCAAAGCGAACACACAACTTTGGAGTTCTCTCGAGATGAGCAACCGAAAAGGTAGATGCATCTTGTTGTTATGAGTAGCTCAATCAATTCTTTTTAAGTTATCTTTGACTGTATATTCTCATACCTACACAGCCCTCGAATCCATCTCATTCCGGTGCGTTTGATTAATCCCTGTATCCCTACCCAGAACTTCGTCAGAAGCCGCTCCTTGTCCGTACCTCTTGCACCGACGATCACTCCTCACCCTCCTACAGTATCCTAGACTGTCACATATATACTCTGTTGAGTCTTTGTCGGAGCTTGATTTAGAAGGTTATTGGCTGAGAATGAGACGTTGTATCATCCTTTGGAGCCTATCAATCTCTTGGAAAGCAGATGGTGACTTATAGATGACCATTCATCCTCTCTCTTCAACCTGTTCCCAGAGTCTCCTTATTTGTTCGGGCACTTGCTCTGACCCCATTATTCTTCTCCAAATCTCATCATGAGAACCCATCGTTCCGATGTGTTCCACCCCTTTTATTAGTCATCGGATTAAAACACACACAGAAAAAGATGTCATGCATGAATATGTCTTGTATCAGAAATAATCAAGTTAACGCATTAGGTTTTCGAAACAACCATGGAGAGAAAATAGAAGAACAAGAATGAATCGCACGTAGTTTCCCTCTAACGAAATAATTAAAATCTGTAAAAATCTAAGACGCTAGAAGGAAGACTTGCCTGCGGAGATTAGATATGCAACTATTATAACTTTTTTCACTTCTCTTCAAAAGCTGGATGTTGTGTTGTGTATATCATATATACATAAGTTTTTTGAGTTCTAAAAGGTTTAGAATTATTCAGACGATGGATCTTGTATTCTCTCTATATATATATATATATATAAGTTTTTTTGAGTCCTAAAAGGTTTAGGATTTATTTGTCGGTTGAAAGTTTGTTTTGTTACTTATGTGTCTCCCAATTGATAAAGGTTAAAAGAGTTTAGGTTTTGCAAGAGATTACACGAGTTAATCTTATTTTATTCAGACAATTGGTTCGGGCATATAAGCATATACTTCAGGATGCCTACCGGTTTGGACCGGCTTATCTAAACCGGAAAGACAAGGCGGTTCGATTTGTCAATTGGTTAGAGAGAGTCTTTGTTATGCAGCTTTGACAGCATTCATTATGCACATGTTGGTAGTTATTAACTTCTTAAACTCCTTTGTCTCTTTATAAATCCAAGTTATATGAAGTTAGTGAAATGCCCTCAATAAAACAACGATTTGATTTAATCGGACTATTTGAATAATTCTGCACAATTTGGCGAAAAAAGGCATAAAAATAGTTAAAAATATGTAAACTAAGCAGAAATTAATACGGATCATCCGCCAATGGACTAACTAAAGAGAGCTAAATAAAACAAAATAAAATTGGTGGGGGGGGGGGGAGAGGAAAAGAAGAAGAAGAAGAAGATGAGGCGTCATGGGGATACAAACAGGAAGGCCAAAAGAAACGAGAGGCCTCAATTTCGCTTAGCCTTTAAACCCTCTATTGTGTTTTGGTTGGGTTTCACTTGTGTACAAAGTGATACCCTTCTCCCCCCTCACCTTATCCTATCCTCTCCATCTCTATCTATCTTATATTTCCTCCCTATTATCACACATCCTCTCTCTCACACTCCCTCCCATTGTCACCCTTCTTCCCTCTCTCTTCGTCTTACACATCGTTTGACTGTTGTTTGTTATATATCGCCTGGGTTGGATGGAATTCAATCCGGGTTTTTGTTGTTCAGAAATTTTAGGCCGTATTACGGTGAAAAATCAGGTCTTTGTGTAATCTAGTATCGAGATAATCAATGGCTCCGAAGACAAGCAAGGGAAAATTGCACAAGGCCAAGGGAGAGAAGAAGAAGAGGGAAGAGAAAGGTTCATGGATTAACATATATGCTTCCTTTTGTGGATATGAGCTTCTGAATGTTTCTGTTATCCGACTCGTCCTGACAAGTCAGAATTTAGCGGTGAAAACATGATGCTGATTAATATCACAAATGTAAATTGTGCAGTTTTGCCGGCTGTCATTGAGATCACCGTCGAAACACCCGACGATTCTCAAGTGACCCTCAAGGTTTGTTTCCCAACACATACTCATCATCTTATAAACCATATATGGATATAAAGGAACATCAGCCCTACGCAACTCAACTTTGGTGTTCGATCAATCTCGGCCGATATTCTCCTACATGTTGATATGTGGCATTGCATATATCGTTCGGAAGTGACATTTGTTTGATTTTGTGAAGGGTATTTCCACGGACAGGATCTTAGATGTGAGAAAGCTACTAGCGGTCCATTTCCAGACATGCCACTTGACCAACTACTCTCTCTCCCATGAGGTATATATACCTACACTACACTGTTTCTTCGTATCAGAAGGACTTCATCAGTGTTGGCAATATATATTTCTGCGTTCAGTTGATCTTGAATACATTTCTTCAGAAATGGGCCTATATTCCCCAGATAAAGACATTCAAAGTTTTAAAATATGGGCCCACTACGCGTACTTTAGGCCCAAATTGCTTGATTTTGCCGCCCAACGAGACAATGATTCGCTGCAGGTGCGTGGCCCTAGACTCAAGGATTCCGTTGACATCGTCTCGCTCAAGCCCTGCCACCTCACCATCGTCGATGGTATGCCGCCCCAGATCTAACGGTTTATATTTCTGATTTTCTGTTCTATTCTGTAGCCTTACCCACGCAAGATTATTACCCAGAGGACTATACGGAAGATCAGTCCACCGCGCACGTACGGCGGCTCCTCGACATCGTCGCCTGCACCACCGCCTTCGGTTCGTCCAAAACGACGGCTATTCGTTCCTCCGGCCAGAAAGAATCGAGTTCGATCGACGGAGATGCCCCGGCGGCCGCCGACAAGAATGCCTTCTCCGGCGGGCAGGCGGCGGAAGGCGCGGACAAGGGTGACGTATCCATGTGCCCTCCTCCTCGTCTCGGCCAGTTCTACGATTTCTTCTCCTTCTCCCACCTCACCCCTCCTATCCAATGTGAGTTTCGTTGCATTACTCGTGAATTCATTATGTCGTGTGTCGTGTCTGATTCCCGATTTCCAATTCTCCAGATATCCGAAGGTCAGTTCGTCCATCTGTCGAGGATAAAAACCTAGAAGACTTCTTTCAAATCGATGTACGAGTCCTCCTAACTTGTTCTCATTTTCCGATTTGGAACATTTGTGATTGTAATTAACACTATAGTAACCAAATACAGGTTAAAGTTTCGAGTGGGAAGCCCATCGCGGTTGTGGCCTCAAGGAAAGGTTTTTACCCTGCAGGGAAACAACAATTTCTGAGTCACTCTTTGGTTGATTTGCTGCAGCAGATAAGCAGGCCCTTTGATGCAGTGAGTTTGGTGTCTGTTTATGTAATGCTAAAATCTTCTGGGTTCTTGTTTGCTAGCTCTGCCTCTCTGATGGCTTGTAAATTGTTGTTCTTATGCGCAGGCTTATGAAGCTCTGATGAAAGCTTTCACTGAGCACAATAAAGTACGCAGATAAACTTCCATATGTTAAGTGGATTCACGGATACCTATTGTCAATTAGAGAGAACAATGTATAATAAGTCTTATTCTATTTCAGTTTGGCAACCTTCCGTATGGTTTTCGGGCAAACACTTGGGTTGTTCCTCCGGTTGTTGCTGATAACCCGACTGCTTTTCCGTCACTTCCAGTGGAAGATGAAACCTGGGGAGGGAATGGCGGAGGGATGGGATGGGATGGTAAGTTTGATGGCAGAGAGTGGGCAAGGGAGTTTGCGATTTTGGCAGCAATGCCTTGTAAAACAGCGGAAGAGAGACAGGTCCGAGACAGAAAGGCATTCCTACTGCACAGTCTATTTGTCGACGTTTCAGTTTTTAAAGCAGTGGCAGCAATCAATAACATAGTCGAGAGTAATCAGCACTTGAAGGATTCAGCAGCATCAAGTTTTCATGAAGAAAAAGTGGGTGATTTAATCATAAGGGTGACAAGAGATATTCCCGATGCTAGTGCAAAGGTGGACCGAAAGAATGACGGGACTCAGGTTCTTGAGATGTCCCTGGAAGAGCTTGCTCGAAGGAATTTGCTTAAAGGGATCACTGCTGATGAGAGTGCAACAGTTCATGTTTGTTCGTTAGCTCTAACTGCTTTATTTATTTTACCCAGGTTGGATTTGTTGCTAAGTTATAATTCTGATCATGCAGGATACGTCTACCTTGGGGGTTGTGGTTGTCAGACATTGTGGCCATACAGCCATTGTGAAGGTTTCTGCTGAACTGAACTGGGATGGTGGCCCAATACCACAGGACCTTGACATCGGAGATCAACCAGAAGGAGGTGCAAATGCATTGAATGTAAATAGGTAAATTTTATTTGTTTATATGTGGTCTTGGTGGTTTCCTTGTCAGACTTATTGGTTACTTATTGCTTGCCGACAAGCTCCTAAGCAACATAGGATATGTAAAGTCTGCTTCGTGTTTCTGCACTGCTGCCTATTGTTTTGGATCCCCTGTTTCCTGTGTGATCTAAAGATTTCAACTGCCATTTCGGCATGGGTAGAAGTGATTAAGCAAGTTGGTTCGGAATTTCCTTTTCAGCTTGAGAGTGCTACTGCACAAATCTTCGACTCCTCAATCCTCTTGTGTTGCTCAGAGATCGCAAAATGCAGAGTCTGAACAGATGCGTGCAGCTAGGTCCCTTGTGCGGAAGTTATTAGAGGATAGTCTACAGAAATTAGAAGGTGAATCCTCGAAAAACGTCAAGCCTATAAGGTGGGAACTAGGAGCTTGTTGGGTGCAACACCTGCAAAATCAAGCTTCAAGTAAAAATGACTCTAAGAAAACTGAAGATGCTAAGCCTGAACCACCAGTAAAGGGTCTTGGAAAACAGAGCGCACTGCTGAAGGAGATAAAGAAGAAAATTGATGTGAAAAGCTGCAAAACTGAACAGGGCAAGGAGGCTCCTGCTAGTACGCTTGACACCAACAAGTCAGAAGTTGTGGATCGGAAAGAACTTGAGAAGCAAAATGAGGAGATGGAAAAGTTGTGGAAACAACTGGTGACAGAAGCTGCTTATTTGCGCATTAAAGAATCAGAAACTGGTTTCCATCTCAAGGTTTGTATGCTCTTTAGCTGAACAGATACTATGTCCTTGTATATTCTGAGAAGTTGACTTGTAAGGTCTGGTATCTTTTTTTTCTGAAGCTCACCCTGTGTTTCTCCTTTCTATGAAACTGGATTGCAGTCACCTGATGAGCTGACAGAACTGGCCCACAAATACTATGCCGACACTGCTCTTCCCGACGATCACTCCTCACCCTCCTACAGTATCCTAGACTGTCACATATATACTCTGTTGAGTCTTTGTCGGAGCTTGATTTAGAAGGTTATTGGCTGAGAATGAGACGTTGTATCATCCTTTGGAGCCTATCAATCTCTTGGAAAGCAGATGGTGACTTATAGATGACCATTCATCCTCTCTCTTCAACCTGTTCCCAGAGTCTCCTTATTTGTTCGGGCACTTGCTCTGACCCCATTATTCTTCTCCAAATCTCATCATGAGAACCCATCGTTCCGATGTGTTCCACCCCTTTTATTAGTCATCGGATTAAAACACACACAGAAAAAGATGTCATGCATGAATATGTCTTGTATCAGACCACTTGAAACTTGATACTGTGCAGGTGGCTGATTTTGGATCTCTTGAACTCTCACCAGTGGATGGTAGAACTCTGACTGATTTTATGCACACCAGAGGTTTGCAAATGCATTCCTTGGGAAAAGTGGTAATTATTGCTTTTTGTACTCTTTGGTACCCTTTTCTCAAATCGGAAGACTGAGTATGTCAATGTACTGCAAAATACAGTGTATATCATGTTTCAATACGTGTGTTTTCTCCCGTCATTCAGGTTGAGCTGGCTGAAAAACTCCCTCATGTGCAATCTCTCTGTATTCATGAAATGGTAGTTCGGGCATATAAGCATATACTTCAGGCTGTTGTAGCTGCTGTCGATAACATTGCTGATTTGGCCGCTTCAATAGCTTCATGCTTAAATGTCCTGTTGGGTACACCGTTGGATCTTGAAACTGAATATGATGACAAGTTAAAGTGGAAGTGGGTGCAAACTTTCATTTCAAAGAGGTTTGCGTGGGAGTGGAATAACGAAAGCTGCCGGGATTTGAGAAAATTCGCCATTCTTAGAGGGCTGTCACACAAGGTCTGTACATCAGCTTCCTTTTCAACTATATAATCGAATTGGAGATTCTGATAAGAGTCTTCTTCTTTTGTTCAGGTTGGAATGGAGCTTGTTCCAAAAGACTACGAGATGGACACCTCAAATCCTTTCAAAAAGTCAGATATTATCAGTATGATTCCTGTGTATAAGGTAATATGTGTAAGTCTGGGAATCAGATGGAAGTTTTTGAAATTCTTCAACGACTTCATAGAATTTATTGTCTGCAGCATGTCGCGTGTTCCTCTGCTGATGGACGTACTTTGTTGGAGTCCTCCAAAACTTCCTTAGATAAAGGCAAGCTGGAGGATGCTGTCAATTACGGCACTAAGGTATGACTGATTTCTTTTTCCATTCTCTTCTTTGTCACTGTTTTTTTTTCTGCTAACCTGTGTGTCGGGCATTTTCCCAATTCATTTACATGGATAAGTTTCACTTCTTTCTGAAATCAAATAATTTATTTCAGTTTGCACTCCTTATGCCTCTCATCTCCAATCTTTTGACCTTTTTCCTGGATCAAATTAGAAACAACTGTTAACTGATTGCTGTAATGTGATCAATAATCTCTATTCTTTCATAATTTACATACTTTATTACCTTGCACTAGCCATTTTCTTAAGGACTCTGCCATGTAAATATCAAACATTTGGTTGCTAGTGTGGCTTTCTTTTGTGGTTCAAGAACTTGTTTGCTCCCAATGATTATCAAACCGTCATCCTAATATTTTATATCTTCCACTGTTGTTACACAAATGCATTCATTTCCGATGAAGATGGTTTGAGCGAGTTGATATGTGGAATGAACTCTGTAGGCATTGGCAAAGCTTGTGGCTGTTTGTGGCCCTTATCATAGAATGACTGCTGGAGCATATAGTCTTCTCGCTGTCGTGTTGTATCATACCGGGGACTTTAACCAGGTATTTGCTATAAAATCTCAAAGCTATCATTCAATACAGTGTTGTCTTTGTATTTAATCTCTCTAGTACACTGACTAGTTTGATTTCTCAGGCAACGATTTATCAGCAGAAAGCACTTGATATAAATGAAAGGGAGCTCGGACTTGATCACCCAGACACGATGAAAAGCTACGGTGACCTGGCAGTCTTCTATTACCGTCTTCAGCACACAGAGTTAGCCTTGAAGTATGCTTCTGCATTTACTGAATTCTAAGACTATGGTTAATACTTTTGTTTTGCTTATTATATTTTCCTTGTTGTAGGTATGTCAATCGTGCACTGTACCTTCTGCATCTTACATGTGGACCATCACACCCAAACACAGCTGCCACTTATATCAATGTAGCAATGATGGAAGAAGGTCTAGGAAACGTCCACGTGGCTCTGAGGTACCTTCATGAAGCGCTGAAATGTAACCAGAGACTACTTGGAGCTGATCATATCCAGGCTGGTTTCTCTGCCTAACTGCATGCAATATTCACATGTCAAGAAGTCTTACTTTTGGATCAGTAACTTTTGCCTGGAAAGCTAAAATGACAGCCAAAAATATTTGTTTACGCCTGTTATTTCTTTTTTCAGACCGCAGCGAGCTACCATGCCATTGCAATTGCTCTCTCTCTGATGGAAGCATACTCCTTAAGCGTCCAACACGAGCAAACCACTCTACAGATCCTGCAAGCAAAACTAGGAACCGAGGATCTACGGACCCAGGTATTTGATGAACTATTATGGTTGAAGAGCAAGCAGGTTTAAGTTTCGATGCTTCTTATACTCTGGAACTATTGTAGGATGCTGCTGCGTGGCTCGAGTATTTTGAGTCCAAAGCTCTCGAACAGCAAGAAGCTGCACGTAATGGTACTCCAAAGCCAGACGCCTCAATCTCCAGCAAAGGCCATTTAAGGTAATGGAAATGTTTCTCTTCTTTCTTTTTTCCTTACTATACGTGCTTATATTTCGTTTGATGCAATTTATTTTCAAAACGTGCGTACCAGTTGGGGTCAAAAGATAGAAATACTGATAACCATCT
Organism: Tarenaya hassleriana; assembly: GCF_000463585.1. Lineage (NCBI taxonomy): Eukaryota > Viridiplantae > Streptophyta > Magnoliopsida > Brassicales > Cleomaceae > Tarenaya > Tarenaya hassleriana. Next base: position 2,482,812 of record NW_010965372.1, on the reverse strand, counting down.
GCAGAAAAAGAAATCACGAAGCGTTTTGTATGCCATTTACTCAACTTTCAAGCATCCGCTGAATGGCATCGGTTAAGCCTAGAATTTTATCATGGGTTGTAAAAGAGGATTGAATATATTGGATCTATTTTGATGCGTTGTCCTAATGTAAAGTGAAACATTTGTTCTCGTGTTGAACAAATGGTTTATCTCCTCTTGTTAAACAAAATCTCTCTACTTGTGCAAACTCATATTCTTATCTCACGCTGAAATATAACCAATGATTTTCGTGCCTGTACTAGTGTATCAGACCTGTTGGATTATATAACTCCAGATTCTGATGTTAAAGCAAGAGATGCCCAGAGGAAAGCTCGCGCGAAGGTTATAATTTGTTTTTTCCCCTCACATCATTCATGTTTTCATTAAACTCTCAGTGGCGAGGCATGTCAACCATCTCATTGTTCATTCAGGTCAAGGCAAGACCAGGGCAGAGTCCAGGGGTGGTGTCAGAAGAAAATCAGAAAGATGATGAGACTCTGCCTCCGGCGCATCTTGCTGGGGAGAGTTCAAGTGACAAAGAGAACAAATCTGAAGCAAAATCAGAAGAAACAAAGGCTGATAAACTTGATCTAGAACCTCAAGATCAGCTGATACTGATTAAACCTGAGGCTGTAGCCCAAGATGATGATAACTCTGATGAAGGCTGGCAAGAAGCTGTCCCAAAAGGTCGCTATCCTGCTGGGCGTAGAACCTCGGGCACCAGAAGACCGAGTCTAGCAAAGCTGAACACAAACTTCATGAACGTGACTCAGCAAACACTAAGAAACAGAGAAAAACCCACCAATTTCACATCCCCAAGGACTAGTCCAAGTGAGCCTTCAACTTCTGTTGGTGGGTCCACTTCTCCAGCCTCTAAGAATTTTGGCAAGAGCGCTAGTTTGAACAGAAAGCTTAACAGTTCAAATGTAGGAGGAGAAAGACCAGTCAATGTTAGCTCGCCCCTGCCAAGCCCTGCTTCCACCAACCAAATTGGCAAACCAGCTCCAATGGCGAGTCCTGTGAGTGTCAAGGCTGTAGGGAAGTTGTTTTCCTATAAGGAGGTTGCATTGGCACAGCCAGGAACCATAGTGAAGGCAGTTGCTGAACAGTCACCGGAGGCAGCAGCTGCTCCGAACTTTTTGGGCACAGGGAGAGTAGGAGGAGAAGATGGCTCGGAAGAAGTTAAGGTTGAGAAAGCTGAGAAAAAAGAAACAGAAGCGAAAATTTCTGTTACTGATGAGCAGAGAAGCCTTACTGGTGGATCAGAGTTGAGGAATTCATCAGAGGAAATCAAGATCGCTGATCAAGAAAATGCAGAAAGAGAAGCTGTTCCAACAGAAACAACACCTGCTGCCACTAGACAAGGAGAATCTAATAGTGTAGAATTAGCGGCTGAGAATTCTGGTGCTGCTGAGGATGTGAATACCATTCCACCAGAGAAGATGCAGGAAGCGAAAGACTTAGGTAGCAGGGGAGCATCAGTTGCAGTGGAGCTGCAAAACGATGTCTCTGGTGCTCAATTGAAAGCTGTAGATGGAGAAACAGACAATCTGTGCAATGAAGAAACAAGTCCTGCTGGGGGAGAAAAGAAAAATGTTTCTGAGTCCGGAAAAGAGATTGGTAAAAGGCTATCTGCTTCTGCACCACCATACAACCCGTCAACCATTCCGATTTTTGGGTCAGTTCCAGTTCCAGGATTCAAAGACCACGGGGGAATTCTTCCCTCCCCATTGAATATGCCACCAATGCTTCCAGTTAACCATGTTCGAAGAACAACTCCTCATCAATCTGCAACAGCTAGGGTTCCCTACGGTCCCAGGCTCTCTGGTGGTGGCTACAACCGTTCTGGGAATCGAGTTCTGCGTAATAAACCCGGCTTTCATGGCAACACTGAGTCCAACAGCGATATCAGTGCACCAAGAGTGATGAACCCACATGCGGCTGAGTTTGTACCGGGCCAGCCCTGGATTTCTACGAACGGATACTCGCCTTCTCTCAATGGTTCGATGAACGGGTATTCTGCCCCTCAAATGGCAGGTGGGTATCCAGCATCACCATGTAATATCCCCACAGTGCAGACACAGAACGAACTTATTCCAAATCAACCTCAGTCGGAAGAGAAGAAAACGACTGAATCTGGAGAGGATCAAGGGCAGAAACCTACAGAAGAATCAGAGATTGAACGACTTGTCATTCAAGACACCTTAGAGACATCTGAAAATGGGCATTCTTCGGTGGTGGGAGGAGAGAAGATCGCGGAAAAGGAAAAGTCAGTGGAGGAAAATGGCGAAGAAGCAGGAGAGAGAGAGGAAAGTCATGGGGGAGATTACAGTGACAACGAAGAAGCTGACGTTACAGGTTGAAGAAAGATTTGACTGTTGTGAAGTAACAGCGTTTGACAAGACAAAGCCCAGTTTGTTTGTGGATGCGCAAAGAGTCCTCAGAGAGAAATGGTGAAAAAGTTGGCCGCTTTTAAGAGTCGAAGAGAGGCGACCGCACAATCAGTGTCGTTCCTTCTCTATTCCTTTTTTTTTTTTTTTTTTTTAAGCGGATGAGACACTGATCAGTTCCCCAATCAAGAAACTACTGATAAGTTTTTTACTTTTAACATGAGTTTCTCTTCTTCTGCAATTTGAGGGATTCGTGCTTTTTTTTTTCATTTGGATGCACAATAAACATAAATATTAAAGATGTTTCTCTACTAGTTGCGTCCAGTTTTCCCCGCAAATGGTTTTAGAGAACGATTATTATCTTATTATAGCAATTTGATTGAAGTTAAGATTTTACAAGATGATTATCAAAATCATTATCATTCTTATTATTTTTATTGTTACAAGGTAGGCAGTTGGTGAAATGAATCTCAACTATATGTAGTTATATAGTTTATTCTTTTAGACATTAGCCAGCAAGATAGATAAAAGGAAACATAAGTACATTTTTAAATTTGAGAAAAAAAGTCCCGTAAGACGATCGTTCACTGTGAGCTGAAGATAAAATTAACTATTTTCTTCTAGAATAAATGTTTTTCTTTACACAAATAAAACCTAATTATGAATGGAAAGTTCTATACGCCGCCGCGATAATTAATTTATTTATTTCGTTTGAACAAAGTTAGAATGCTAACCTTTATATATATATATATAAAGTAAAGGTGACCTGCTCGCTTGAAAATGCCGAACACCATGAGCAATTGTTCCCACGTACGCGCACCCCTTATCAGCGGCGTCAATTTGATGAAATTGCAGGCTAAACGCTTGCATTTTGTACGTGATATTCACGCGAGAGAGCAGCGCGTGCAGTATATGCCTGAAAAGAACAGATTAGCCTGATTTAATTAACCCAAAAGGCCGAATAGTAAGGGACCCAAAATATTGAATATAAAGCTCGAGACACAAAAGATGCGCCAGGTGTGAAGCCCAACACTGTTCAATATGAACCCAAATACTAAAGCCCTGATTAAAGCCCTCATAAAGGAATTGGATTTGTTGAGCCCAAACTCTATGTTGGGAACTTTGCTCATGGTTCCTAAATAGCCCAAGTATTATTGAAAATTTTAACTATTATTATAAAACCGTTTATTTTGTTTTTCTTCACCGAATTAATCTTTATATTTCTTCATATTTTCCTCATTTGCTCTTTTTTTTTTCATTGCACTACATACTAGATTTTTCCACACACAATTTTCTTGAATTTATTGCAGAAATTTATTACAAATTTTAAATCTTGATTTTATTTTTACATTATATATTATAGAACACTATTTAACATATTTATAGAATACAACTAAATATATAAATCATATCCAAGTCAAAAATTAAATTCTGAAAATGAGAAGCTATTGGTCTGTTTTACAGTATTTTTTAATTCAGATCTAAAAATTTGAAGTAATTGTCAAGTGATTGGGTTTTCAATTTCATTATGTCACATTGTGGTATCTGTAAAACATTTTTAAGCAAATAAATACAATTTTTTTTGTCATCTATTTCATTTTTTCTTCAATTTCTTTTTAATGTCATTTTCTTGCCTTTTAATTATTGTATTTTCTTTTATCTACGTATTTATTTTCTATCTAATTTAGATTTTGTTTTATCCTTTGTTCATTATACTTTTTTACGTCTTTTTAGAGAACCACCAAAAAAAATGTAAGTCACCAAAAATATCTTATATTTTTTTAGTTCATAAAAAAAATCGTATATTTTTTATTTATCAAATAAAACCTAAACTATTTGTATTTGATCCATAAATTACCGTATTTTCAAATTAGTAATCAGTATACCGTATTCCGTAAAGGAAATGACGGTGAACTGACATGTCATTATCGGAATTGCCAAATATGCACATCAGACTAAAATGACACGTCATTAAGAATAAAATGTTTAAAAATTAATTAAAAAATAAATAAAAATAAAAATAATAAATAAAAATAAATAGTAATTAAAAATATATACAAATCGTTATATATATATACACACATACACGTAGATAAATATACACATACATATATACATTAATATATATTTATTTACATACGCATACATGTATGCACACTAATATATATATATATATATATTTAGTTATTTACATACATACATATATATACACATGTTTACATACACACATATATACATATACACATGCATATATGGGGTTGATTTCCATAATATGAAACAACAAATTAACTAATCAACAACAATAAGCTTTATCTACAAATTCCAATAAAAATCATAAAGTAAATGCAATCCAAATAAAAATATATACACGAAAGGGTACCACTACCATAAATATCCTTTTTTTTATACATGCATAAATCGTTCATGAATTGGACTGGAACTACACACGAAACTAATGACCACCACAAATTTGAAGGACTAGGGTTACAAGAAGGACGACGGAAGAACTGCCTATCACGGAACAATAAAAGGACGAAACCAAAGCAAAATATACAAACAAAAGAGGACGATGTGAAACCGCATGGGTTTTGCATAAAAAGATATTTGCTTTTGAAGATATGCATATTATATTACCTCTCCTTCTTCTTGATGGTATCAGCTCAAGCTTGGCCACAAGGAGCTGAGTCTGGTGGCCAGCTTCGCACTCTTATAATCCTCCCGCAGCTGAATAAACCTGTTCATATATATACATATATATATTACATAGTCATCTCTCTGTCTCTCATGTTTTTTTTATATACAGTGTTAAATAATAACAATAACAATACCTTTGGGCGTCCTTCCGAATACTTGGAGTTCCCTCAAACAAGGTGGAGAGACTCTCCGGGGCAACTATAAATACATTGGCCATGCTGGGGAGGACACAGAGAAACAAAGCACACCATTAGCAAGTGGCAAAAACGCAATTTACAGGTGCTTTGAGAAGAGCTGGAAAATACATACATTCCGAGAAGCTCAAATTTCTCATCGACAGACGGAGCGTTGAAACTGCGGACAAAGTCTCCGTACTCTGTTATATCACGTTTCAGCCGCAACCCACCACTGTCAACCCCAGAGTGTTAGAAGAACCCATCATCCCCCCAAAAACAAAAGTGGAGAGGGAATCAGATATCACAGCTTAAACATATTTGCTTTGGTTCAAACCTTGGATTAAAAGTGAACTTCTGCCAATGGCTAAGCAATTGTTTGTGTAACCTATTTCCCTGAAAACAATGAACAAAAATCATTTCAAATTGATTCTTGGGCAAATTTAACATCTGAGTCATATGACATCGAACTTTTCTCTCTGATTCAAACCACGAGGGTCAATCTATGATTTTTCAGTAAGATGACTCAGACTACCATGTTCATCAGATTATCATGCATTAGCAAAAGGTTGTAGAATCCGACAAGAATGTGGCATGTTCAATAAAGGTGACTTGGCAAATATGGAGTGACAGCGACTTTACAGCTAAAGTTTGTCAAAATAATAAGGTTGTGACAAGAATAAAGTAACACAAACATATGGAAAATTGAGAACAATATTGATGGAAAGAATTCAGTAAAGTGATGAGAGTGATCTCCGAAGGTACCAGTTCAGTCAGGAAAGCTTGCTTGTTAAGACCTTCCAAAGCAGTGAAGGCAGACTCAAGTACACGGGAAAGATAAGCCACAACTCTAGAAAAGAGGAAAGATAGGGATATTAGAGATCCAACTAACAAGATAACCAAAAGGAGAACTAAAAACTGGGGATAACATTGTGATGAGGCTGAATACACATATCAGATGCACACTACGAAAAGAATAAAGAAACCATACTTTTTCCAGCCTCTAGAACCCTTAGGACAAGGTGGATTGGATTCAGAGTTACACAAACCTTGTACACGCATTTGTTGGGCGGTGGTCAGGAGCGATTCCATCATCTGGTGATCGATAGTCAGTAGACTTTTGCTCAGATGAAAGTAATCTTTCTACCTGAGAGACAATCCACATCCAAGTATGTGAAATGTACAGAAGCGCATGTATTAGAGACACAATGCCACTTAGCATTCATCTCATTGGATCTGTTGGTAGATGACAGCAAAAAACATCTAACCTCGGCCATCACAGTCTCAATGCACTGCTGAAGCCCTTTATAAGCAGCAGTCTCTGCTTTGGACATAGCAGTTGACATTTCTTCACATGAACCAGCATGTGCCCCATCCACTGGAAGGAGAAGCCGAGATATAGAATTTGCAAAGTACTGGAAGAAACATAACCATAATTGATAAGGAGCGAGGAAAAAATTTTCCTATGTAGCGGAAGACAACTACTCAAAAAGCTCTTATACAGAGTATACGAAAAGTCACTGAAAGATATAAATGCAGTACAACATGCCTGCTGA
>NW_010965372.1:2458265-2475769 GCF_000463585.1 Tarenaya hassleriana | reverse complement strand
TGCTGAACTATAGCAACACTACTACCACAACGCTGCACAGCGACCATGAAAGATTTAAAGCTACTTTCTCCAGCAGCTGCAGCAGCTTCCGCCTGGAAAATGAACAAGCAATTATAAGTAAGTTAACCTCATCAACAGAATGACAAGCATTTAAAATCTTGTGAATGAGAATAGCAAAGAAATTACAGCAGAAGCAGCTGCAGCGGCCACCCTTCTGCTAACACTTGTGCCCAAAACAAATCTCTCCCTCAATGCTGCAGCTTCAGATAGGCCATCCCTTGCCCTTTCAAGTCCTTCAGATATGTATTTGCTAACCTGCAAAAGATCCATTATTTCATTAGCAATGCGAACATGAATGATCCGACATAAATGCTTGAATATTATAAATAACATACCTGGTCTAGCAGGCAAGTAAATACTGCCTTTACGTTGGCTGCAAGCATAGCTGGCTGCACAAGGACATAAAAGTATAAATACCAGATACACAATCCCCCAGAACAGAATTCTCTTCAGTATCATATTCCTAGCCGATGAAAAAAATTCAGATTTTTTTGGTCTATCCTACATCCTTTCTCAAAACTCTCAACGATTAAGGGTTCTATGATAAATGCTTCTCTCAAATTGCTCATTTCAGTAACCTGAGATGAAAACAACGTGCATCTGGAGATTGCTTCTTCATTCCAACGAACAAACTCTGTCACGACTGTAACAGAAATTTGCTGCTGAGAAGATGATATTGAAGCACCCTTAGAGCGTCCAATTGTCCCAGATGATTCAGAAACCTGCTGGCTCTCTGCACGTAATTCATCCATCTGCATAAAATCATTCATATCCAAGAACTTCAGTTCAAAGTACAAAAACAAAAGATAACCTCAATCAGCCAATGGAAAAATCAAGTTACACCTTTGCTTGATATAGTTGTTTCAGGGAGGCTTGCTCATGTTCAGCGTATTCATCCTTGTACGTGGAAAACAATGACTCTGTCAGCCCTGCAGAGACAGAGAAAGAAGATTTTGAACACCAAAGATAATATTTCCACGAGGCAACAAAATTCAATTATCCAGAAATTTAAGAGATGCATGATCACCTTCAACATCCAAGTCACCACATCCAACAGCTCGGAGGTCTTTAGCAAGTTCTTGCGTTCTCTCATAGGCAACAGCTAACATCCTAAGGTACTGAAGTGAAAAGTCACAAGTAAACTCGCTTTCCATTTTTACTTAATACCTACCCAGATACATGAGAAAGAATGGGAAAAAGGAGTTATCTACTCACTAATAACAGGCCACCATCTTGCACGGGGGGCGGATTCATAAGAGATGGCTTCACTAATATTTTGTCAAGAATGCCGGTAACTCGCTGTTCTAGAACTCTCTGCATATGACACAAGAAGAATTGGTTTGGTACTGCCTATTCTAATTTCTGGCTTGGATAAAGCCAATAGCTTCCACATTATCATGCCCATTACCTGAACTAAGATTGCCATAACTTCGTTTGGAGCAGGAAAAACAGCTGTAATGGTGGCGGCTTCTTTTCGTACAGTGTCTACATGACAGACAACAGGGGACATGAATCAAGATAGAAATATGTTCATGTCTTGCATCTAGATAAAAGGTAGTCTTTCAGACCTGTAATTTCTTTGTATAGAGAAGAAAGTCCACGAGCAATGTTGCTAGGACTAGGCTGAGAACCCTGGTCACCAAGCACCGATCTAGTGTCCGCATTCATGACTTCCACGTCAATAAACATAGGACGTGTTGCCACATAATGTTGCATGGCACTTGTGCCCCTGTTAAACTGAATATCAAGAACCGAAACTGAACATCAGGAAGAATGCATATCAGAGTAGGATTACATGTCCATGCACTATGCTGATTGCCATTTTCGAATAACCCAGAATCACTTCATAAGAAAAAGGGTTTCAATTCGGCATTATAAATTCTTTTCCTTGATCAGAAAGATAACATATGAATATGTCCAGTGAGTTAACAGAATCAAACTTCTGACCTAAATACATGTTGACCTCATGGAAGAAGTTTCACCTGTGACAATATCTTAGCACATTCTGACATGGTAGATAAATCTCTTCGCTGTGACGCAGCATCAAAACGAGATAAAAGTCTGTTCTCCAATTCTATAAAATCGGAGTGAAGTGTTAGACTCCAGAGTACTCCATGATAGAAGAAAGAAACAAAAGGCAGTATAAAAAAGCTACTATACCATTGCAGTAATCCTGAAGATTAGCAACTGCAACTTCCAAACCTCGGCCAGCTGTTGCATTTCCGACTGCGGTCCCTCCAACAATTCCTTGCCTTCCGATGTCTTCCTCAGCGAAAGATCCTAGCATAGACAGGGCAAGCACCAAAATAAAATAAATAAAACTCAAAGAAAAGTTTAATCGTCTCGGAATGTCATATCTTATCATACGTGAAGAAAAAGTTTAGTTGTCTTGAAAAAACAAAAGAAATATCATATCATTACTTAATTTCTGAGCGATAGAAGCAGCCTCTGCTACACGACTATCATCAGAAAACAAAGCGGAAAGCTCCATAAGATCCCCCGGGCTGCCATTGAATTCCATTAGGTACTGCATTTGGAAAATAAGAACTTCTTTAAAAATATAATCTAGCTTTCTAAGTTACCCAGTTACAACATGAAAACATTCACACCTTAATAAGCTCTATTGTCTGGCTAGCAGTTTCTCGCTGAGCATCTGCACTCTGACAAATGAAGCATGGGCAAGTTTAGATTTCGACGCTAGAACGTCAATACTAAGTTACAGACAGGACTAATTCTACCTGCAAATGATCTCCAATTTTTGCAGCAGTCTGTCCTACACTTGAAATACGAGCATCCAACCTCGCGAAGCTATCGAACAGGCCATCTACACCTTTCTCTATCTAAACAGGTGCCAATACAAAACAAGGTAAATGATGGGACCCATCAAAAATATTGATCAGGGCACCAATTCAAACTTTATGTTGCTCATCAGGCACTGATTCATAAGCATGTGGAGACATAAAATAACAAACCAAAAAGCAGAAATACAGAAGTAACTGTCTGTCAACCTCCGTAAGTGTCTTCCTGTGCTTAGCATCTTGTGCTGAAACCTCCTTCTTAAGATTGTTGAGCCTTCCATCAATCTGCCAACAAAGGTAACAAAACCTTGACATCAGAAGATGGAAAAAAATGTGAGACACAGTGAAAACAGTCTCAAACAGTCACCTGCTTCCGAAGATCCACTAACTCCTTGCAAGCACCCTTGAACAGAGACAAGAGACTATCTACTTCTGGGAATAAAGGAGCAGTCAACAACTGAGATAGCTTGGCTGCGTCAGATGGGGCACGTATATGCCCATTTACCAAACCATCAATGCCAATGATGTTGCCATGTCCATCTGCTGAATCTACCTCTTCTTCTAGGAAGGACGGTAATAGGTCATTCACCAGGTTTCCAAACAATGCATCAAATGAAAAATCACCCTGCATGGGAAATTTTGAAGCATTACAGATTCGAAAAAATGAGTTTAAAACAATAACCTCTAGCGGAGGAAAAACTGAAGTTAAATCCTTACCTTAAAGTCTTGGACATCAAGAATAAGAGGGAGGGAACTCGCAGAGGATGATTTGGGCCCCCTTTCCCTTGTTCCTTCTTTAGATTCCTTCATCTAATAATCAAGGCAAATCCGTAGGTAATCAAAGAGAAATTATACTTGCACGGCCATATGAAGTTAAATAGATCAGCTAAACAATCAACAAAGACGTCTGAAAGAGCATTCATGATCGATGAACCCTTGCAAGATATACCGTACATTAAGATGCCAAGCATGAAGAAACTAGCTCAAAATATAGATCCCAGAAAGGAGGCAGACTAAAATAGGATTTCTACGCGTCATCGAGTCCAAAGATCGTGGACTTTTAGAAACCTAGACTGCTACAAAGGAGAAGTCAAATTCTCAAGGCTGTTGATCCAACAAGATCAAATCAACCAGCAATCAATAACCTAAACCACCATCGAAGCCCTCCCATGGATCTTTCCATTCTCAAGGAGATAATCCCTAGGATTTTCAGCAGAAGGAAAATTACAAAAACTGAAGAGCTAAATGTCGGACGGATCCAGAAATTCGAACTCACCGGAAGAGGCCGGAGAGCCGGTTAAGGAATGTATGAAATTAGAAGAACACCAAAGGGGGGGGGAAATCTCCGCCTAGATCGGTACCGTAACAGATCCAGATGAGAAGTGTTGTTTGTGAAGGGGCAAAAGAAGGAAGTCGAAGTTAAAAAGATGGGCTATGGATACAGGATCCAATTGGAGGGCCCATTTGATTTGAAGGTCAGCTTGGCCCATTTTTCTCTCGTAAAGAAGCTGGAGAAAATCATTAATGCGAATATTTTTCGAAGGCGGGATGGACAGAGATTGGTAGCCGTCAGACACAGATGAGAGATCGAGACCAAGAGAATAGAGGAGGAAGTCGACGGACCCACGACCAATCTGGCAGAGAAACGATCTGAGTTCTGAGTGAGAAAGGAGAGACCGCTTACTTTTGGTCACAACAATATCTGTCATTAAATCAATGAATGATTGGATGCTAATCATAGCGCATAAACTTTGCTTAAAAACACGTTAGAAACCCTTTTTTTATTTTTTTTGCGTTATTGATTGCCCTCATTAAACAATATGAACCCCCTATTATTAATGGGTGCTTTAAAATTCAATGTATTTAAAACTGGTCATCGTCTTACAAAATACTCAAAAGTCGGGTTATATTATTTCTGATCATTACAACGAAAATACAGTGTAATTTGTCTTCCCAAGAGCATGTTTTGTTAAATCCTCCAAAATCCAATCTGGCCGTCCATTAACGCGTTCACGCGTGGCCTTCGTGGAAGGTCACCTCTGTATATATACATTGTCTCTCTCTCCATCTTTTGGCAGGTGCAGGAACATCACAGATCCTCTCCTTGGTTTTCTCTGCACCTCTTCCCTTTCTCGCCTTTTTCCCTGGATATTTGAATCTCTCTCTATTCAGAATCCACTGGAGATATGCCGTCTTTGGAGGAAGAGCTGTTCCCCTCGACCCCGGGAAAATTCAAAATCGACAGAAATCACGCCATGAATCGCCAGTTCTACCGCTGCTTCGCCTCCACAAGCACCATGTTCTTATGGGCTCTCTTCCTCATTGCCTTGACGGCTTCATATCTGAGCTTCCAGAGCTTCGTCGATTCCGGAAGCCGCTACTTCTCCGCCTCCTGGGGCGGCATTCAATGGGAGAAGCAGGGCCGGAGCTCCGCGCAGATCCACCGCTCCGGTGGAATGTCTGTTCTCGTCCATCCAAGGGGAGAAGCCGGTCCGGAGCTCCGCGCAGATCCACCGCTCCGGTGGAATGTCTGTTCTCGTCACCGGCGCTGCCGGATTCGTCGGAAGCCACGTGTCCCTTGCCTTGAGGAAGCGCGGCGATGGTGTCGTCGGACTGGACAACTTCAACAGCTACTACGATCCGTCCCTGAAGAAGGCGCGGAAAGCTCTGCTCAGCGACCATGGGATCTTCGTCGTGGAGGGAGACGTGAACGACGCGAAGCTACTCGCTAAACTCTTCGACGTGGTGGCGTTCACGCACGTGATGCACCTGGCGGCGCAGGCTGGCGTACGGTACGCGATGGAGAATCCGCATTCGTACGTGCACAGCAACATCGCCGGACTCGTGACGCTCCTCGAGATCTGCAAATCAGCGAATCCTCAGCCGGCGATCGTGTGGGCGTCGTCGAGCTCCGTCTACGGCCTCAACGACAAGAGCCCGTTCTCTGAGGCCGATCGCACGGACCAGCCGGCGAGCCTGTACGCCGCGACGAAGAAAGCCGGCGAGGAAATCACCCACACATACAACCATATATACGGCCTCGCCATTACCGGATTGCGATTCTTCACGGTGTACGGACCCTGGGGGCGACCCGATATGGCGTACTTCTCCTTCACCCGAAACATCCTCCAGGGGAAACCGATAACCATATACCGGGGAAAGAACAGAGTGGATTTGGCCCGCGACTTCACATACATCGACGACATAGTCAAAGGGTGTCTGGGCTCGCTGGACACGTCGGGTAAGAGCACCGGGTCGAGCGGGAAAAAGCGGGGACCCGCACCGTACCGGATCTTCAATCTGGGGAACACATCTCCGGTGACGGTGCCGAATCTGGTGGATATACTGGAGAGGCATCTAAAGGTGAAGGCAAAGAGGAATGTGGTGGACATGCCCGGAAACGGAGACGTGCCCTTCACGCATGCCAACACAAGCGCGGCTCGAATGGCGTTCGGGTACAAGCCCACCACGGATCTTCAGACGGGGTTGAAGAAGTTCGTGAGGTGGTATCTGTCCTATTACGGCTACAATCACGGCAAAGCCTCTAAGTCACAAGTAAACTCGCTTTCCATTTTTACTTAATACCTACCCAGATACATGAGAAAGAATGGGAAAAAGGAGTTATCTACTCACTAATAACAGGCCACGAATCCCATTGGAGGAAAGAAAAAGCTATGAGAACAAAGTAAAGCTTAGCTATACTCAATGGATAATGCAAAGCATTTAGAAAACACATTGTGAAACACATTGATCATGGTGAAATATTTTGAAAAATCTGAATATGTTTCATCAGCGGTGGTTGTTTCGGTTCGGTTTTTCGGAATCGAACCGAAAATTTCGATATTTTTTTTAAACTGTACCGTTTAAAATTTCTCAAAGATATGATTTTTATAGAACCGAATTTTTTAGAACCGAATCGAACTGAACTTTATAAAATTCCCGAAAAATTAGAATTTTCTTAAGAAAATCTAATTTTTTGTAGTAAAAACCGAAACCGAACCGAATCGAATAATATACGGTACTGATTTAGTATAATTTTAGAATACCGAATAAATCGTTCCCGAATCGAACCGCTAAAATTCTGATCCGAAAACCGAAACGCTTACCCCTATGTTTCATTAATTGCAATGTTGCTACTGGAGTCATTATAATGTCACTAATTATATAATCAAAGGAAGTATAGAATATATTTTGTTAAAATTAAAAATACCGGGGAATAATGTTTATTTAGGTCCGTTTATAAAGGCAAGAAAGGGCAGATGGGGAAATGGACAAGAGGCTTTAAAAAGGTCACTCCGAGGACCCACTCGCCAGCTGTATTTCTATTTTCTATTTTATAATGATATCTCCGTGACAGTTATATTACGTGCCGACACTGTTACAACTCCGACCGAGCAAGCAAGTAGCATGGTGGGCTCTCTTATGGGCCCACACCCCTTCTCTCGCTCTTTTTTTTTTTTAATAAAAATTAGCAACAGATCGTGGGGCGTGAGGAGTTGAACAACGTGTGGGCCGATATGATTTGGGTTAAATGAATGCTTATTTCCCAGTCCCCAATCGCGTGTTTTGGCAAGCCTGCGAAGCCCAAACTCCATCCCCCAACCGCTTGGTCTCCCCCCGAGTTGGGGTTTTCGGTCTGTTCCCATATGCGATTTCTCTCCCGACCCAATTGTTTGTTTTGTTTCTGGTCGCTTGGGAATGTGTGTTTGATTTACTGTCAAAATTTTGTATTGAGAGCGGAAAATCTATGCTAAGCGACACCCAACGGCCTCAGTTGATCCGTTTATGCTCTTTGTCCGGAGATCCCCTGTTCTCGACGGCTTCTGTGCAAGATTTTTGTAGTTTATAATCCTTGACCGTAAGGACAAGCCAAGTTCTCTGCTGTTCTGGCTTTGGGTAATCTCTCTCTCTCTGTGTAATTTTGTCGAAACTCAAAAGCCTTTGGTAAAAATCCGTTTTTCTGTTGGATTTCACCTGCAAAGTGAAAATGGGAGCTATCACATTCGTATCTGTAGCGATCGATTTGGTTTTTTTCTTAGGCTTTATTTAAGTAGATGCTGCGGCAATGGCTTTGACTGACTGCTTCGCCTGTAAACTCGGTTTTCTGGTTGAGAAAGCTGCCTTTCCCTTTTCAGCTAAAACGAAAAATCTGTACAATTGCAGAATTGGGATTTGTTTTGGTCCTGAACTTGCAAATTATGCTGTTGCAAAGGAGACAGGATATATACGAGGAGAAACTGTCGATTGTCGACAAAGGGTTTGCGGGTCAAGTAACAAAGTGTCTAGGAATGGCTCTAACTGCCGAGGGAGAAAGAGATATGAGAAGGAAACAGCTTAGTTGTTATGTGATGGATACTTCACTTCCCTTGCTTACCTTTAAATTTCAAGTCTGAATCTGATATGATCGGTTAAATTGATCTGTTTTGTTCTGTGTGTAGTTTTTTTTTGCTCAGATATCTTTCTATGGTTGATTTACCCTGTGAAATCCAGTTTGCAGTGTTTTTTCTCAGTCTTCTTGTTTAATTTCCCCTTTCCAGTATTGATTGGGTTGGTTCTTATCACATGTTCTTCCCTCCAGTGCAGATGTCGTCCTCGAGAGACAGGTTGCCAGCAAAGCACCATGGCAGGTCGGTCCAAGGCACCTCCACTGGTGTAATGAGGCAGCAGCGGGCTTCGCACCCTGAGTTACTAGAAAACAAGATTGCGTCTCAAGCCGCTGAGATAGACCAACTCTCTGTTGACAATCGGAAGCTAGCAGCCAGCCACGTCGTTCTGAGGGATGACCTGATCACAGCAGAACATGAAGTACAGGGACTTAGAGCCCACATCAGAGGCATCGAGACAGAAAGTGATATTCAGGTCAGAGTAACATTGGAGAAAATATCAAAAATGGAGGCTGTTGTCAAGAATGGTGAGAATATAAGGAGGGAGCTTCAGCTGGCTCACTTGGAAGCACAGAGGCTGTTGAGAGAGCGTGAAGAACTCGTGTCACGTGTTCATTCTGCTTCTGAGGAGCTGAAGAAGCGACGTAGTGATGCATCATGTCTGAAGGAGTTGGGTGATGAGCTCGAAAGCCTCAAGGACGAGCACCTGAGATTACGGTAATTTCTCTCGCCTTTAACCTTTGGTTTTCTTTAGCAGACTGACTGGGTTTCGGACTAGATTAATTGGAAATCGATTAACAACCGGCATTCTTGCTTGGAATGAAGTTGCAAAGGCCAATGAGTGGTACACTACAACTAGTGGAGTAATAATGTAGTGGTGAAACAGGGAAAGGTTTGAGAAGGGGAAGGGGGTGAACGTGGAGCAAGTGAGTGAGCTGAGAGCGATGGAGGATGACATCATCCGTGCCGTCAAGGAAATCGAATCACTGCGTTCCGACATCCTTAACAACAGAGCCCCCATCGGCAATGGCGATTATTCATTTGTTTAATAGGATTTCCTTTGCTAGTTGTGTTTTTCATCATAGTTATTCGTGTCCAAAGGAAAGAACCGAGTGGTCAAATATAAGAAGAGTAGATGTTTATTGAATGTGCAGGGGAATTTTATGTAGCATTCATGACAAATAGAAAGAAAAGGAACGCAGTAAAAAAAAAAAAAATCTTCTAGGTCTTGAGACGCTCCCAGAAAGTGGCCAAGAAAAGCAAGAGATGGGAGAGGAGGAGGAGGAGGGACATGACGATGCAGAAGACGCCGAGCTTCCACCATTTCCGACGAAGAGCTCTGATGAAACCCAACTTGCAGGACCTGCAGTCGTAGCACAGAACGCTCCACTCCTTCCTCCACATCTCGCAGTCTTCGTTTTCTATGTCGTATTCCATCTCCTCTTTCCTTCTCCATGACGTTGCGTTCACCTCCTCCATCTCACACGTCTTCGGTGGAATGCAGCACCCGCTCTCCATCCCCCACATTCATTAAAAACAATGTCAGAATGCGATCCTTCATCCACCATTCCATATACATACATATATATACATATATACATATATACCTGAACGGATGACATTTTACTGTTGCTGATCAGATCATAAGAATCTTTCCTCAAGGATCTGTAAACGAGTTCGTTACAGGTGCCCTTATCGTATATACAGGACTTGATATTGTTCCAATTGGAATCGTCCATCACCTTCATCTTGAACCAGGAGGCAGTCGCCGGAAACCGTTGGCTCTGCATCTCGTTGACGCCGGAGTAAGCAAGGCCGAGGAAGAGCATCAGCAACAGCGTCACCACTATCACCACCACCACCGGCATTGGGAACCTCTGCCGTTGATAGAGAGCCGCGTTGCTGGTCGACAGTTGTTGATAGAGAGCCGCGTTGCTGATGGCGAACACGGCCAGGAGGCCGACGCTGGCCAGAGTCTGGACACGTGGCAGCCCCAGGAGGTCCTCGCAGTCGTAGCTTCTCATGAAGAGGAGCCAGACGGCGCATCCCAGCAGAGCCAGGGACAGGAAGAAGGAGAATATCGACAGCACCCCAGGCGCTATCACGTGCGCCGCCGCCATCATCCCTCCCGGCGGATTGCTCTGCGACTCCATTTTATCTGCGGTCTTGGCCTCGGTTTCTGTCGCCGTCGGTGTGGCCGGTTCTGCTGTTACAAGTGCTTGCGGGGCATTTTCTGCCATCAGGATTCAGAGGAAAGCTTCTCTTTCGGTGTTTCGAGTTTTGAAGGGATGTGTTATATACACAGATGCATGCATGAGCATGTGTGGTGTCAGTATCAAGTACGGAGTCAATGGGGTTGGAGAGATTAAAGGGTAGATCTCTCCTATCATCACGTTTGAAAGAATCTTGGGATCAACTCCTGATTTTTTTCCAAAAAAATGGGCTTACTGATCGACCTCCCCATGGGCCGGTTCGTCGGCCTGCGAGCCATATTTTTATTATTTTTAAAAACAGGACCAACTGCAGATAAAAGTTTTTGTTGGATTGGGATTGTGTTTATATATTTTACTTTTGATTGTTCATTATGGGATGATGCATGATTGACTTGGAGAAATCAGATTGGTTTGTAGTGAGGCGAGACAACGGGTAAAGATATCCCGTAAGACTTTGGACGGAGAGATCTGTGCCGTCTGGATCCTAAAATACCCAGCGGTGAGATAGAGTGCGTGCGCGTATGAGTGAATCCTTCTCCTCGTTCGATGAGGAGAAGTGTATGCTTTCTCCTTTTTGTCCATTCGATAGGCTAAGGCCAATGGGTGTCTAGTTTCTTTGTTTATTCCTTTGATGCACACATGTCGTGTTTGTTTGGTTGATGATCCTGAGATGAAGTGTTTCGTTTCGATAGGAAACCTTGGTATTCTGAATTGGAGTGGGAAGCCATCTATCCTGATATATATATATTAAAAAAAAAAGCCATCTATTTTTAAGAGATCATCATCAATACATTATCAACGGTGCATCGGTTACAACTAACGGAGTTATAAATGCGGAATCGTCTTCGAATCCGGATCGATCGAGCACAATGTTCAACATTAGCAACAATCTTCTCGGAATCCTCAACTTCTTCACCTTCCTCCTCTCCATCCCCATCCTCTCCGTTGGGATCTGGCTCGGCAAGAATGCCGCCACCGAGGGCGAGCGCTTCCTCGCATCTATTTTTAAGAGATCATCATCAATACATTATCAACGGTGCATCGGTTACAACTAACGGAGTTATAAATGCGGAATCGTCTTCGAATCCGGATCGATCGAGCACAATGTTCAACATTAGCAACAATCTTCTCGGAATCCTCAACTTCTTCACCTTCCTCCTCTCCATCCCCATCCTCTCCGTTGGGATCTGGCTCGGCAAGAATGCCGCCACCGAGTGCGAGGGCTTCCTCGACAAGCCCATCCTCCTCCTCGGTCTCTTCCTCATGGCCGTCTCCATCGCCGGCCTCTTCGGCGCCTGCTGCCGCGTCTCCTGCCTCCTCTGGCTCTACCTCCTCGCCATGTTCGTCCTCATTCTCATCGGCTTCTGCTTCACCATCTTCGCCTTCGCCGTCACCAACCGCGGCGCCGGCCAGGTTTTGTCCGACAGAGGCTACAGGGAATACAGGCTCGGCGATTACTCCGGCTGGCTCCGGAAGCGCGTTACCGATCCCAATAACTGGAACCGAATCCGGAGCTGCTTGATTTACTCCAATGTCTGCTCGGTTTTCCACGGCCGCTACGCCGGCGACTCCATGGATGAGTTCTACAAGGCCAACCTCAACGCTCTTCAGGTAACATTTGAGATTTGAATTCTGAATTCCGATTTTCCGCTGCTCATCTGATTTTGAATCATCCGTAGCCAATCACTTTTAAGAGAGTCCCTCAGCTTTTTGACAATGATACCGATTCACTCTGCTTTTCCCAGAATCTTTTTGTCTTTGACCTTTTAGAAAGGACACATAGGCTTACTTGTACTTTTAGTTAAAAAAAATGCAGGCAGAAGCAGGCAAAGCCTTTTAGGATGAATTTGAGATCATTGGGAATCTTGCTTTTAGATATGAATAACGGGAGAATAACAACGGTGTTGCCATATTAGAGCTAGGCTACGTTTGTCCATTTATCCCCTAAAGGCTAAATCTCGTGGTGTAAACGTGAACATTAGACACAAGGTCTTGGTTTTGAGGTGAATTGTTTGGAATGAGCATATCGTTAGTCATCCGTTATATATGGATAACTTTGGTGGATATACGATATTATGTGACGAAAACATCTTTGTAGGTGTTGCCCTTTCCCACTGCAACTGTTATTATAGTTGATTTTTTTGTAGTAGTTTTCCTCTCCTCTGGTTGAGTTTTGAACAACTTTGGATGCCTGCCTAATTTTTTCTTTTTTTGTGTCATCCATATAAGCATCCTGCATGCCAGCATTCGCTTGTGTGTTTTTGTCATCTTTAACCTCACAAAACTTTGTCTGTTTTCGGTATTGTGCAGTCTGGATGCTGTAAGCCATCCAACGACTGCGCCTTCAGCTATGTGAGCCCGACCAATTGGACCAAGACACCTGGTCCCTACACCAATGAGGACTGTGACCTGTGGGACAACAAAGCAGACGCGCTGTGCTATGACTGCCAAGCCTGCAAGGCCGGTCTGCTCGACAACATCAAGAACTCCTGGAAAAAAGTCGCACAGGT
This sequence comes from Tarenaya hassleriana, assembly GCF_000463585.1. NCBI lineage: Eukaryota > Viridiplantae > Streptophyta > Magnoliopsida > Brassicales > Cleomaceae > Tarenaya > Tarenaya hassleriana. Next base: position 2,462,804 of record NW_010965372.1, on the reverse strand, counting down.
CAACATCGTCTTCCTCATCTTCCTCATCGTTGTCTACTCTATCGGTTGCTGTGCCTTCAGGAACAACCGAAGAAGCAGTTGGAGGCGTTATTAGAGAGAAATTATAAGAGTTCGGCTCCAGATTTTGAGAGCAAGAAGACCCACAGATCGCAGAAGTAAACATCAACCGCATTAGCTGTGAGGGTTGTTGTTCGGCTTGTCTTCATCTCCATCCTTCAGGCTGCAGGCACTGTCTGTGTATTCTCTTCCCCTGTGTGCATTAGAGACCTGATGCTTCTTCTTTTTGTTGCCAATCTTTTGAATTGTAGAGCAGTTTGAATATGTCTTGGAAAAAGGAAGAGGAAGGTGTGACAAAACAGTCGTTTTTTCTTTGCCATTTCCATTCTCGATCTCTGTAACGAACTGGATCTAGTGTTTTTGTGTGAGAAACACACACCATGCTTGCACAAAGAAGGATATCGCCACTGTTATCCCCTGTTTCCACATATTGATATATATATATCATTCTTCAGTCGTGTAATAATACATGTTGTGTTGGATAAGACCATATGTATGTATTGACTTACAGAGTATAGACAGCTAGAGAGCTTCAAGAAGGAATCAAGCTTCCAAGATCCTAAATCCCTTCTCCCAAATATCACTGCCACTGTCGCTGATGATACCGTCGCCAGTAAACACATCCACGAGGACGTGTACAAGTGATCTGGACAGTTCTCTGATATCGGAGCCTGCCAACGAATCTTACTAGTTAGGACCAAAAATATATCATCCTCATGCTATAGCTATTGCTATTGAGAATGAAGAAAGAACCTGAAGGATGAACCAAAATTACAAGTGCTTAAAAGGAGAAACCAGGTGTCATCATCATCACCCTTGGTGGAGTTGAGCAGTTGAGAGCCCTTTAGGAGCGTCATTGCCATGGCTCCTCCTGCACATATATCCCCGTCCCTATTATCTTCGCTACCCCTCTCAAGCTCCTCACGTTCACCTTCTCCATTCTTTTTTTTAAAAAAGAGAGATAATTAAGTCTGTGCTATATCTATGTAAATAACAAAGTAGAGTTGATGGTGGTGATGATAACGGTCACCCCGGGAATGAGGTTGGTCACATCCCTTCAAAATACGCATTCTGATTCACCGTCATCCTGTTTTTTCTTCACATTCTTGTTTATATCTCGATTCAGCTCGCTAAAACCATGCATGTAAAACATGAACAGCTCTTTCGTAATCACCCTATAACCGAGGTAAGTGCGATCCACCAGAAGCCTCTAATTCCGGTAGAGGGTTTTAGGAAGAGAAGAATGTGTAATAACGAATGCAAGGGGAAGAACAAATACAGAGGTGTATATATATACACGCATACCAGAGGGAGAGGAAAGAGAAGGGAGAGATGAAGAGAGTGGCGATGGCTTGACGGGAGACAACGAAAACCACGGGACTGAGTCCTCTCACCAAAGCCACTCTCGTCAACAGCGCATTCCCTCCGTACGTTATCGGTAACATCACCTCTCCATCTCCTGTTTCCTCAATTCCTTCCTACACACACTCTTGTATACAATTACATATACTTCACCTTCTACGTGTACACACGCACACGTGATAAGGATTAATACGGTAGAGGAGACCTAAGATGTCACATTAGGCCGCAGTCCATAACTAAAGATTTTTAAGAACAAGGAAATATTGTTTTCCCTAGAGCGCGTTACATAACATATATAACCCATGATGAGAATGTGAACACGAATCAGTTATTGATATTTTTTATGAATGATATTATGGAAGATTGACACTCGTCAAATACGGCAACCGTATATGCATTTGTTCCTAGATAGGCTAGACAGATCATGTTTCTATTTTCATAATTTAGGTTAAACGTTCTGTTTTTGTATAAAATCTGTAAAAACATATCAAATAAACGCAAGCAGTTTTCTGGAATTCTCTTGCTCTGTTCGAACTTTCTCAAATGATTTTGAAGAATTGTTTTTCCTTGTTCCAGAAATTTAGCATACGATAATACTCTTGTGACATTTTCTGGGTATTCCTTTTACATTTAGACAGAAAAAGAAATCCCAAGTCAGGTATGTGGTTGGTGACGTTTCATTCAAATCTAAACCAAAATGATGTTGCCTTTGTTTTTTAAGTTGGGATGTGATACGTGTGTACCGAGTCTAGAATTTATACCCGATTCACAACTCACCGCAAGGATACGGATCGTCGTAACACGGGGTCGAACACGAGGACCGGTTGCTAACTCCAAATCTAAATCGAAAAGAGATCAAAGCAAGCAAGCAAGTAATGATGGAAGTGTGTGGAATCTATATGAAACGAAATAAGAAAGCAAGTGAAACGAGTAACCTATCAAACAAGGATGACTACGGGTGTCGGGATCGTATTCGCGTGTATGGGTATTTACTAAGCATGCATGAATAACGATTATGACTTGTATTCGGGAATCATCAAGCAACAAAGATAGAGAATTCACCTCTCGGTCTACTAACTCCCTACCTACAGAGTAACTCGTCAATCTCTCGATCTATTCAAGTTAACCCTAGATGCATGAAGAACGCTATCATCAACCCTAAATCGATTAAACCATATCTCTATGTGAATAATACGATCTATCCTATTGATTTTGATCCGAAACAAACCCATATCTCTATGTGGTTCAGAATCCAAGATAATTGATCAAGGGGTTAGCAAACATCAATCCAATAAAAGTGCAAATCAATAGAACCGAATCAAATCAAAACCGAAATCCAAGTTAGGGTTCAAACATACCCAAAACACAAACGAATCCCTAACCCATAGTCATGGATCTACTCAAGGTTCATGGAAAATAATAGAAAGAACAGAGAAAAAGAGATAAAAGAAGGGATAGAAAAGCTCATGTCGATGTCTAATCTTCACGATCGAATCCTCCTTCTTCTTCCCGAAATCCCGTGAACTTCTATTCTTCTCTCACCAAAAGCTCTCCAAAAATCTATATCTAAGTGTTCTCTGAGGTTCTTCCCTTCTAGGACGTGGTTAGGGCTCTTTTTATAACCCTAGGGTGGCTGCCAAGAGTTCTAGTCCCATTCCAATGCTGAAAATCGCGAATTAGGGTTTCTGATTGGATCCGGACCGATTCCAGGTGGATCCGGACCGGATCCAGATTCATGGGGTCCTTGATCCGGACCGGATCCAGTCGGATCCGGCCCTGCGTTGGCAGTTTTCTGGTCTTCACGAATTCCTCTCGGACACGCCATTCCACTGTGGCGTTCCAGGTGGAGTCAACTGTGAGACAATCCCACAATCTGCCAGATAGTCAGTGAACTCTTGGCTCATATACTCGCCATCTACTATGATCTTCCTACCAAAGACTACTCTACCTAGCCATGGGATTTTTATTTCCACCTAGAACCCATTAGAATCTCTACAACACACCAAGCCTATTTCTGAACCTATCCTTGTCTCAACTTAGCCTATTCGATCTTAGTTCTACTCTGTACCTGGATTTTTACCTTTTTGTAGAATTTCTTTAATGAACGCTAGCACCTCGGGTTTCTAGGACGTTGAAGTTGAAGGACATCGTTTTCTCTCTTTCTTTTCTTTTTTTTCTTTTTTTTTTTATATATTTTTTTCTTTTGATGCGATGTCCAACCCACAACTTAGACCCGAACCATCAATCGATGCACTCATGTCCTCGAACGATTTTCGTTGACGAGATTCCGACAGCGGAGTGTCGAGATGCTTTATTTTCCCAAGGCAATTGTTGAACTAGATTTCATCGACCTGCAAGACTCGGAAAAGGTTCTACAAGAAACATATAGCCTGGATATGGTCGTATCAACTCCGTAGGTTCCAAACAACAACCTCATCCCACAAACTATATATAGAAAGTCTGGAGAACTATCAATTCAACACGGTTCAACCACGCTCTACAAAGTCACTCGATCATCAAGATAGTCCTACTCTATCATCCCAAAAATCTTCCAAATGATGTTCAAAACGGGTTTTCGAGGTATGCACGTGAACCTATATGAACCTATATCTATATGTCATATGCAATCATGCAAACCTAACAAAAATCGTCTATATGGAAAAAAAGAAAACATGTGAATGCAATTAATGCAAAGTGATATGCAAAAGTGGAAATTTTCCTAAATCTATATGCCATGATAAGATGCACCTAAACTAAATGCAATCCTAAATAGATAGGCCTGAATGGATGAAGGATCTATCCACCCCCCCAGACTTGAACCATACACCGTCCACGGTGTAGACTCTCGCCCGGAAGAATGAAATCGACAATAACGAAGGCTTAGCTCTGCGAAATTCGTTCACTCGCAATGAAGTTAACTCACGTCAAACGCAGAAGCTCTCACACACTCTATGAATTGGAACCTATCCACCGTTGTCTCTCGGAAGCCGATGCTCATCTCTCGTGTACCGGTGTAAACGCTCATAGAACAACAAACGTTACCCGAACAAAAGCATAATAGCAATGCACTCCGAAAGATCCAAAATACAATCATGGTCTCTACTACCTACGCTACGAAGA
>NW_010965372.1:2442607-2454579 GCF_000463585.1 Tarenaya hassleriana | reverse complement strand
GATTCATGTGCTCTTGATTCTCTTGATGCTCCTCATCATGAACCGCATGGTCGTGCGAACTACTTGACCTCGACATAACTCCTCTTCTCTGCTGATTTCGGATGTCTCTCAAGGTACGCTCAATCTCTGGATCGTAGACTAGGTCTTCTCTCCGAGTAGAGCTACGTGTCATGCATTAAAATCCTGCAAATCGCAAAGAAAAAGAAGAACTCGATGCCAAATGAAGCCGCAAAAACCAAAGAAAGAAAAAGAAAAAGAAAAAGAAAAAGTAAACAAACTAAGATCTAGAATCAATAAAGACCTAGAAATAGGCTAACCAGTCCCCGGCAACGGCGCCAAAAACTTGATACGTGTGTACCGAGTCTAGAATTTATACCCGATTCACAACTCACCGCAAGGATACGGATCGTCGTAACACGGGGTCGAACACGAGGACCGGTTGCTAACTCCAAATCTAAATCGAAAAGAGATCAAAGCAAGCAAGCAAGTAATGATGGAAGTGTGTGGGATCTATATGAAACGAAATAAGAAAGCAAGTGAAACGAGTAACCTATCAAACAAGGATGACTACGGGTGTCGGGATCGTATTCGCGTGTATGGGTATTTACTAAGCATGCATGAATAACGATTATGACTTGTATTCGGGAATCATCAAGCAACAAAGATGGAGAATTCACCTCTCGGTCTACTAACTCCCTACCTACAGAGTAACTCGTCAATCTCTCGATCTATTCAAGTTAACCCTAGATGCATGAAGAACGCTATCATCAACCCTAGATCGATTAAGCCATATCTCTATGTGAATAATACGATCTATCCTATTGATTTTGATCCGAAACAAACCCATATCTCTATGTGGTTCAGAATCCAAGATAATTGATCAAAGGGTTAGCAAACATCAATCCAATAAAAGTGCAAATCAATAGAACCGAATCAAATCAAAACCGAAATCCAAGGTAGGGTTCAAACATACCCAAAACACAAACGAATCCCTAACCCACAGCCGTGGATCTACTCACGGTTCATAGAAAACAACAAAAAGCTCATAAAGAAAGAGGTAAAAGAGAGGAAAGAAAATCTCATGTCGATGCCTAGTCTTCACGATCGAATCCTCCTTCTTCTTCCCGAAATCCCGTGAACTTCTATTCTTCTCTCACCAAAAGCTCTCCAAAAGTGTGTATCTAAGTGTTCTCTGAGGTTCTCCCCTGTTCTAGGACGTGGCTAGGGCTTTTTTATAACCCTAGGGCGGCTCCCAAGAGTCCTATTCCCATTCAGATGCTGAAAATCGCGAAACAAGGTTTTAGACTGGATCCGGACCGATTCCAGGTGGATCCGGACCGGATCCAGATTCCTAGGGTCAAATTCTGCGTCCTTGATCCGGACCGGATCCAGTTGGATCCGGCCCTGCGCTGGCAGTTTTCTGGTCTTCACGAATTCGCTCATAACTCTCTGCTCCGGTGTCGGATTTACGCGATTTTGGTGTCCACGTGAAGCTCTTGAAGTGATCTTTCCAATGGTATAAGTCTCGCACGATTTGGACCTCTGTAGAGAAAGTTATTGATGTCGCAACATGCGCATCTCATCCGTACTTCTCCTTTAACGTTCCAATTAGCTCCTTTTCGAGTCCAATCATCTTCGAAACCTGTAACTCTGCAAAACTAGAGCACAACCGGGTTTTGTATCCTAACACGCCTAGAATGTCTATGAATGCATGTGATTATCCTGTAAAACCTAGACAAACTCTCATCAAAATATAGAGAAGAATAGGAGTTATCAGGATGGAAACTTGGGGTCTGATTCACCCCATATGTAAATGTATTCAGAGTTATGGTCATGAAAATAGAAGCTACCTTTCATCTCAGTAGAGACGTTAGACAAAAGAATCGAGTAGACAAAACAAAGGAAGCCAAGGGAGGCCTCTTCAAACATAGAGGCTTGTAGTGGATCATGTTTCGTTGGCACATGGCTTAGGGCGAGGCTGTCTAAACCTGAACGGCTAATGGTCGTCACCATGCTCATTTGGGAAAACCCAATATGAATTTTTTCTTCTTAAAAAAAAAAAAAGTGGAGGTATAACGAAGTGGAGTGAAAAAGAAAGAGACTAGGAGGGCGGAGGAGAGGGAGGGGCGAAGCCGAGACGCAAGGCAGCAGACCAGACGATATCGATGCGGTCAACGTCAATGGCGCCCACCTCATGATGATCCCAACCCTCCAGCATGTGAACCACTCCTCCTGCGTGGCAAGCGTGAACCACTCCTCTCTCCATCGTGTACTGTCCATACAACATGAATCTTTGATGAACATTAACACAGTCTCGCTGTCTTAAAGGATGGACAGAGAGAGAGGGTAGTACCTCGCAGGTGCCAAGGCCATTGACATCAGGGGGAAGCCTCATGGCAGCAAGATCTCCATAGGAACAGTTCTTCCTGAACCTGAGGATAGGAGGCACCACAAACTGATGGAAATGCGTTCCCTTTGGCGCCCACCTCTGTTCCCTCGGCGTCAACCATTTCCCCACTATCCACGTCTGCTTTCATCCATTCTCTATATATGATATTGTCCATCTTTCCCAAAAATTTAAAAAAAAAAAAAAAAAGAGTACGAGTCAGGTTGATTTACCTTGCAGTGTTGGGCAGCTTGGTACTTGGTCACTTGTACAAGGTAGTTCTGGTGTCCCACTGCTGCCTCCTTTTGAATCTTCTGAAACCTTTCCGTTGATAGTGTCAACATCTGCCATTTTCATTCCCATTCATGATTATTTTTTTTTCTGGACTATTATTAGCCTTTCACTAGGAGTAAGGAACACTTACAAGAACTCGAACTCTCCTGCGACAGAGGTAAAGAGCAATGGCTCTTCCGAGTTTAGAAGTGGCCCCTGTCAGGAACACCTCTTCTACATCTTTTGGGACTTCGTTGAGAATGACAGCTGCCGTTAACGTGTTTCCATGCACCACCCTAACCCTCAGGTTCGGATGCTTGTTTACAAACAGCGTTCCTCCTCCATTCAAAGCCTCGTTCTGCTCTTATACCAAAAGGGAGAAAAAAAGTCTTGGGTTTTGTAAAATAAATAGATGCCAATGGCGGCATTCTCACAACATCTGCTGCAACCCTCCAATCCAAGTAAACATATGACTTTTGGTTACCAACCTTATTGAGCGCAGCTAAGCTAATAACTTTGACACCAAGTCTGTCAGCCCTCAGAATAGCATCTTCGATCTGGTCGTTAATGCCTTGAGTTGCAAATGGCAAAAAGTACTGCAAGAAACCAACATCATGATGTTAAAAGCATTTGTTCCGTCCAAAAAAATGTAAAAAAATTGTAAGGAGGCGGTACTTGGAAGCCGAATCTGGGGACGACCCAGGTCTGGCAAAGCTTGTCCCTGAGGTTGTAGAACAAGACCAGGAATGCAGCATTACCAGAAACGTCCCTGGCCACATCGGCAACAAGAAAATCCTGAATGTGTAAGGCAGTGAACTGAATGATCTGAACACAAACGGCGAGTGCATTGCTGATGACACGTCCACAACGTGGGCCAGGAACACGAAATCCGGCACCCTCTTGTTCTCCTCTGCAACCATGTGGATCGACCAGTTGTCAACTTGTTTGCACCGAAACCACAGTTTTCTATAAATGGCATGTTCAAAAACTCTTTTTTTTTTTTTTTAACTTATGTATAATAGCTTCCTTAATTTTGCACAAATTATACATACACATGTCAGAACAATATCATGTTTCGACTTGAAAACAAAAGATATCACAACTTGTATACAACAGGATTTATTCAGTCTACCGCTTCCCATAGTTGAAGTTGTAATAGGATCACCACACATCGTTGGCATTGGTTTATCAGTAGGCTGTTTCGAGCTTTTTTTTCTTCAATCAAAACAATTATGAGATTTCTACTACTTGTGTTAAAAAAAAAAAAAGGTTACCTGGACCCGAACTGAATTTCCGGTGGAGTTCCCACGAGCCGGGGTTTAATGTGTTTCCCAGAGCGTCGAAGAGAGGCATAAAGAGGCAGAAGTTGGTCTTCATGTATCTGTGATGCAGACTATGGTACCTGCACACACCAACACCAACCACCATTTTTTAAACCGTTCAAATCACAGTAAAAAAAGGAAAAAGTTAACTTTTTTTTTTTCTAATCATTCTCAAAAGGCAGATAAAATCTTCCCCCTTCCGCTTAAGGCATAGAAACAGCTCAGACTTCCACATGTGGGCAACTTTAACTTCTCAATAAAAACATGAAGCTCACATGTTTCAGTCAGTTCTACTTCAGTCAAGAAAGGGCAAGTAGTCTAATGAATAGAAATTAAGATGTAAAAAAAATGTAGATACCGGTTCACCTAATTTTGGAAACCTTATATCTACCGCATTAATTGCGCCAAAGGCTAATCAAACACATGGCCAAATTTAACTAATGAAAAAAGTTAGCTTACGTTGGCGTGTAGAGGAGATATCTGAGGAAAGGGAAGGTATCAAACATGTTGTGTGAGACGATCTCGACATTGCAATGCCCCAAACATCTCAAGAAATCAAACACAAGAACATGTCCGTAGAACAAGCTCGTCGATCCAACCCCCAACCAGCAAGAGCCAATCAAAGGAACTCCTATTACCATACAGAGGATAAGATGTTCCAAGAACGTTGCATTTCCAGCTGCACAACCAAACGGGACACAGCCCCGCAAACCCCATTAGCTATTATTATATGTCAACTTTATATAACTCTGTTCTGCCATATCAAACTTCATGTGATACCTGTCATGGGGTGTGGAACTGGAGAAGAGTGGTGATGCAAGTGGTAATGAGTGAAGAGGCGGTTGTATCCATGTAAGCATCTATGAGCAATGTAGTATAATGGCTCTGAAATTGTCACATGGAAGACAATTAACGCAATAATGCCTCTTGGATTCCAGAGGGGAAGGCTGTTCACCAATGGAGACATGTAACAGACCATGCTTGCTATTATGGCTTGGAGAAGTATGAAATTGTCCCTGAAAAACATCACCAAAAAACAGATTGTCAAGAAAGAGGAAAGAAAAACTTTTATATGTTTCAGGATAATTAAGACAGACCCACAAGCTTACAAGTTGCATCGAGCGCGAGTCCCTACCCAGAAAAAGGAAACAACTTTGATGCTAGAAAGATCATATTCACAATTTTCTTTTCATACAAGTTACCACGCCGTACCCGGGAACCACAGATCAAGAGAAGAAAATTAAGAAATGCACGAAACAGAGAGAGGAAAATAAAAGCTTCGATGTTATCGATGAACACCCACAACTTTGCAATCGAGTAATATTCAGACTTGGAAAGAATGAAAATCGAGAAGGGAACTGAATGAAAATACCAGTTCCATTCGTGATCAATCTGGTTGAAGTCGACACCTTGTGGATTGATACGGCGAGTCCGAGTCAAGAACAACATGTGGGCGAAAGAGCTCCATAAGACATGAACAAGACCTCTAAGCGCAGAGAGGATCAGAATATGCAGACAGAGAGTGGCCCTTGTGTTCTCTTCCTCATGAACCCTCGAATAGATCACTTGTGCTGCTAACGGACCGTACAGTAGATACTTCATGAAAACCCCAGAAGAAGAAAAAAAAAGGAGAAATTTAAGTCATCACGAGATCATAAACTGAAAGCAGATTGCTTGTCCGAAAGATTATAGATTTGGAAGCAAAAAGCACAAACCTTGAGATTGCCGAGGTTTTCCCAAGGCCAAGCCGATAAAGCCGCAACCATTTTCCGTTCTCTCTCTTTTACGGGGATTTGAAATTCTTATTCCTTGTCGAAGAATCCGAGTCACCCGTGGTTAAAGATTTCTTTTCTTGGAGACAGGAGCAATAATTTTAGCCTGTTGAGTGTTGAGAAAACCTCAGGTGGAGGAGGAGGGTCTCTCACTTGGTCAAAAGGAGAAGACGAGCTCCCAAGAGAGGGTCGGAATTTATTAGTGTGGAAGAAGAAACCAAAACCAGAAAGCTAACGAAGCCTTTTTCCTCCTTCTGGGTTATGTATAAAAAGGAGTGTGCCGTTTTGAGAGAGGCCCCTAAATCTCCGCTTACTTGTACAAGCAACGAAGATACACACCCCCACCTGCTCTTTTAATTGGGTTGCCGTTCCTAAATTTCCCAATGTTTTTTTGTAAAAATAAAAAAAAATATCGAATGAAACAACCATAATTGTCAAGAAAGGAGCATTTTAATATACACCACAAAATATAACGTATTAAATTCTCTTTTTAAAATTTGAAAAGACCACGTTACCCGATTCCAACTTAATTTATTCACACAAAAAAAAAATCAGTTTTTGTGGTGTATCTGTGAAATATATGAGACCCAAATAGATCATTTGAGTAAAATGTCGAGGAGGAAAGAGTGATTGTAAATATAATATTTAGGGTTAGGGGGGGTTGTCATGGGAGAGAGGGAGGGGGTGCGTCTCAATCGAAGCAGAAAGGAACAGCTGTGAGTCTCGTTCGTAATAAATGGTCAGTTTATGGTTGGAGAAGCCAAGGATGTTGCGTATGGGTCCTCCTCCTCCTCTCTTTTACAGTATTATCTCCAATCTCTCACTTCAATATTTCGTTGAACAACATACGTACAAGTTGCAGTACTACTCAACTCAACCATCTATACATACATATATATATATATATAACCCCACACTATCAATCTACTCACAGATCCAATTTTGATAACGACTGTCGTTTGGGTTTTTTTTCCAACTGTCCCATGCGTTATTATCTTTTTCCTAATTCGTTTTCTCAGCATGATTGCATTCTATTATTAACATTTTAGTTGATTCATGCCAAATGTTTCCTTCCATCTGTATGTATATGTTTATATATATAGATATCTCATTACTTTAAGGAACTAACTATGAGAATAGTACATTAAGTGTAACATTGGCACGTTATTGCAAAAACAAAACATGGGTTATAATTCGTAGAAGCATTAAAGAAATGGTGCCCCAAGTTTGTATAAATACGGTAAGAAATACGCAACCAAGATAGGAATGCAACAGCCTCATCTCCGTTGTCGTTATTTATTTCCTCCTCTAATATAATAAATGTCGTATGACGTAGAGAAGATTAGCATGTGACTTTGTACAATAATATGTCGATGCGCTTCCAACCTTTTTCTCATCTTCTAATTTTCCATCACCATTAAAGGATCAAATACATTTTTGCCAAAAAAATAAAAATCAATGTTATATATATATATATATATGCCCTGCACACACACATTGAATTTTTAACCTGCTTTTGATTGGCACGAAAAGTATGGGGCTATTTTTTTCAATTATATCTCTCATGCAACGCCGCGTAATGCAGCTGCATTTTGCGGTTAGGATTATGATGGAGATATCAACCTGGTCCACTTGGGATCACCTAAAAATTCCACCTGGCATTGTTTCCACGTCACCATTCACAAGCTATACGCAATGAATCTGTCTGTGTCCTTGCATGTGTCCACATGTGCATGTGACGTCCACATGTGCATGCGTCACTTGCGTCCCCATCCCCATCCACATCCACATCCACATCCACATCCACACTCGTCAGTCGTCCTTATTAAAGATGACGACAAGTTCACGAGTCCTTCTATAAACGTTATATTCACTCACGTCTATACCCTGCCAAAATTTTAAAGATAAAAAAAAGATCGGCTAAAGCTTGAGTTATGAAGAAAGTCGGGTGAAGGGGTTCTGGTTTGGGTCTGAGGCTAAATCCCCTACTTCCTCACATTTAAAAAAAAAAAAAAAAAATCAAATTCTGCTCCTCTTTTACAATTCCAGCAATGTAAACATAATTGATGTCGTGACTCGAAAATGACACGAGCAAAAGACACTGATGTGAACTACGTCCATGTATAAGATTAATTATCCTGCTCCTTTTTTTTTTTTTTTGGGATTAATTAATGTCACATAATTCTTCCGTCTTACATTTAATTCAATAAATAATTGACATTAATTTGAGGGTTCCTACGGTATGTCAAGTGGATTGAAAGAGATGAAAAATCAGGCCACGCAATTGTCACTTTTGGTGTGAGCCCACCATACACGTCGATTATATAAACATAAGCCCAAATACAATAAGGGGGGAAAATTTTCTGGATTCAAGAACTCGATATTTTATAAAAATAATTTGGTATCTTATCATCATATAAACTAAACTAAAAGAAACGGTGTTTTATGTGAACAGGGAAGGGGACTTCAACTTCAAGGTTACAACAGTGAAGGGAAATTCATGAAATTAATAACACCTTCAATTATCTTATTCTTCTTTGGTCAACTTTCACAGGTCATGATCCTTATCGTATACTCAAGAAAACAAACCGACTTATTTTATCAGAATATGTCCAAGCGGAACTATACCAAGGTTCCGATCACAGATACGAACACTTTTGCTACATATATATATATATATATATAGTGGCATGATCACTATTTTACGGTTGTGGGTCAACCTCATGCTCACTCTCTCCAATTCGAACCTTGAAAAAATACATCTCCTGTTAGTCATTGTAATTTATTTTTTGTATAATTTTGATAGCTACAGCTTGGTCATCATGTCCCTGCATATTCCGCAAATTGTTTGTCCGAAAATATTATATCAATCACATTTTGTAGTAAAGTAAAGATTACACATAGCACATCCGTTTTATTATTCGTAGAAACGGGGAGATACAAAGTACATATGTCTGAGATGAAGGAGCACTCAAATACACACAGACCGAAACCATTTTTTTTATAATCCGGAAGTTCACCAGATTTTTGGCTCAACTACATCTTTTCGGTGAAATCCAGATGAATGCCCTATGTTTGGGGCAAGAGTATGTTTTACATGTTCTCTTACCATTGGGTCAACCAAACTGGGTAACCTTACTTGAAAAATATATAAAGTTTTTTTGAAGATTTCATAAATTTTTACATTAGAGAGACAAGGAGTTGCGTTCGTTCTTAGACTCCATAAATATCAGCGAGCTTTCGGAGGAGAGAAACCTGAGCCTTGAGTCGGAGGAGATGCTGAATTGACTTCAGGAACAAAGTTTCTTCATCGGCTTCTCGGCAGCCAGGGACTATCCTGCGCAGTACTCCCATCTTTCTTCTCATCGACGGCCTCCTTCTCTTCCGGCGGTTCCTCTTCCGCATCTTCATTTCCTCGTGGGTTTTCAATTTCGTACACACACCACCATGGCCGATATTTATAACAAATGAAAGAAAAGAGAGAGTACATGCACGACTGTACGCTTAGGTGTTTGGAACAGGGTGACATGCATCTCCTTTGACGGGGACCACGCGAGGGGCAGGAACTGTTAACATTTCAACACACTTTAGCTTTAGATTACATCTCTAAGATATATGGTTTTAATTTGAATTCGGCGCATGCTGTAAAATTCAGTCAACATAGTTATAGCCATCCCATATTCTCATCTGGGAAACTTTATATATATATACACAATGGATAAGCCTGCAGGTACCAGGCTGAAGGCATTCAACTTTTTCGAAGCAAATATAAATTATTGTGGCAAGTTTTAATATAATGACATAATAATTCACATGAGAAGATGTGGATTATGTGATCGTACCTTTTTTCCGTATAGTGATTTTACTAATTAATTAATAAAAGGAAAGGAGATGGGGAAGGCATGGAGGAAGAGTGGTGAAACACAAGTTGGGTAGAAGAAGAAGGGGACAGAAACCCCCATAACAAAGGCGAAGCTGTCTCTGCCAACCCATCCGTCTCTACTCTATTGTATTGTCACTTCCTCCTTCCTTCACTTGTGGTCCTCTTCCATCCCCTCTTCTTTGATCTTTTGATCATATATGCCTCCTCCTTCACTTTGTTTGTATAACCCACGCAACTTTTATCATATATATCCTCACCACTTGATATATATATATATGTATAAAATGGGGTAAAGGATGTAGAGAGAGAGACTTGGGAAAAGTTTGGGAAAGTTTCACAAAAGTCAGAGAAATAAACTTCAAGATGAAAGAAAAATGGTTAGCCCAAGAGTGGGTGGCAAAACGTTAAGGTGGAATCACAAACACCAAGCTGGGTAAATCATTACCAAAAAAAAAAACGATGAAAGAAAAATGTGTGTTTTTATGGACGCAAAATTATAAAAGGTCATCTATTACATATCTCTGTTCATACTCTATGCGGGATCATGTATTAGTTTTACGAAATCATCAGTAATGGTTTTGAAAATTTATGAAGAGAAAATAAAAGATTCACGAAGGGTATGGTCTGTCTCGTAAATCGTAATGCGGACGCATGAAACGAGGAAAGGTGCGTGCGGCCACCTTTGGGCTGGGCTTTTAGGCCCATATTAATAAAAGATACTGATTGAGTGGGTGGCAGCCCAAAAATGCTCATATACTCAATTCTCATCGAATCTATCGGCCCATATCCTATAGGCTTGTCTGAACTTCGAGATATGGATACGCTTAGCTTATGGACCATCATCATAGCGTACATAATATGTATTTTTTTTTATTAGCGACGCACGCATACTGATACTTGGAGTGTTAATTTTCTAAATGCCTGAATCTACAAGCGCAAGGATACAAGAAACTGTGGTAAAAGAGAGATGAATGTAGGAAGGAGGCAACAACAGACAACTCAACTCGAGGACACTATCAGATTGAAATGTAAGCAAAAGCTAAGCTATGCTTCCTGTCTTCTGTCGTACAACAGATTTAAGATATGGTTGGTATAAGATGGGGACCCAAATTTGTAAAAGAGGTAAAATAAATATGCCCATAGAACGAAAAGCCCGTTTAGTCGCACGGATCAGATATTCACCGTTATCCTATGCAATTAATAATTCGAACTAAATGACAGAAAGGTGGACCACAGGGGCTGGCCTCTCGCACTCATTACGACTTCGACTATGCTTCGCAGCCCCATGGCAGTGATTAGACGGTCCTCACTCGCTCGCCAGGGAAGAAGAACTGGCGACTTTGTTCTGTCTCCAAACGCTCCAAAAGACGTTCCTCATGGTGAAGGACTGATCTCTTCCATCGGGGAAGCGGAAAGAGAATGCTCGTCTCCCTGAGGAACCGCCCTCTTCCTCGCAATGCGCCATCTCCTTCGCACCCCTTAGCCAGATTTTAGACACAGAGAAGCTCTCCTTCACATCTTCATGTCCGAAAGGGAAGGCCCTTCTTGATTCACCAGAGATGCAGACCGGCCTCTGACATGGGCCTGGTGGCCGCATAGTCTTCTTCATCGTTACATGAACTTGCAATGAAGCCTCTGAAGGCATCACGTACTCGAACGAACCCATTGAAACGCACCTCCTTCCATCCCCATTGTTGCTGCTACTGTTACCTGCCCTACCAACGCCATTGTTAGATTATCATTCACAACTAACTACATGTCCATAATTACCTGTATTGATCGACAGAGGATTTTAATATCTGTAAACGCAACAGCAGGCATTTTGGCCATGATCGTTTTTTATTCTGAAGTGCGTTACCTTCACAGGCATCGATGTTCTTGAACTTGCCAAGCTTCACCGGCACAACTCTCTCCTCTCCCTCAGTCTTACACTCATCATTTCGTCTCGAATGCTCACCGGACCCACGCCCCACGTCGAACCTGGTCGAACCCGGATGCGAGTCCGACCTCCCCATGTTACCGTTCTCAGCCGGGATCTCTCTGGAGCTTTCACTCCCAGACTCCAGAACAAGAACGACTGGGGAACACGAAGTGGCGACATCGACGAGCAAGTTGGCTCTGCAGAGAGGACACGTGGAATGGGTCAAGAGCCACGTGTCTATACAGTCCACGTGAAAGGCGTGGCTGCATTTGGGCAGAAGCCTGAGCTCGTCCTCGGCATCGAATTCGCACAGACAGACGGCGCAATCAAAAGGGTCTTGTTTGCGTCCGATGATGGTTTTGTAATGGAAAATTGGCAAAGCGTCGATGAATGACTGATCGACTCCGGAGTCGTG